>NW_018408670.1:781081-782599 GCF_002113885.1 Mizuhopecten yessoensis
GGGGGGGGGTAAGGTATGGGGGTGTTGGTGTTATAAAAAAAGGAAAAGGATAAGTTGAATTTACAAACACACATGTCCCTGTGCCAAGTAAGAAAAATCTTATGAATGCCAAGTGATTTTTCCTTGCACTCTATGCACAGTACCACTATCCCCTGTGGTGATTTTCATATGATCTTAATTGTTGAAGGATATACTCTTTCATTTTGATACTGTGCATTTAGAATTTTTGGACAGCAACCTCTCATCTGAAGATATGACCTTGAGGAAAGTTTGCTTCACATCCTTAGGTCAAGGGCAACAATACTCCAGGACTGGCCTTGACATCCTTAGGTCAAGGGCAACAATACTCCAGGACTGGCCCAGGATAGGATGTATAAGTACATTTTGTGGTGCAGTCCACGTTTTGCTGTCCTAGCCAGCTGCATCGACCCCTCAGGCCAGTCCAGACAGCCCTGGCTACAGCCATATTATAGCCTACTAATTGGCCTGACATGGCTGCCACAGTACAGTGCTGCTAGCTTTGAACCACTGCCAATCATCAGTACCCAGTGTACTACCTAGTCAATGCAACCTTCTAAAACATCAGAGGTAACATTAAACATCAAAGCTAACTTTACATCACATATTATATTTAGAGTATAAACAAACTTGAATAGTGAAAGAAGTTATTTCATCATGTAATAGAAAATTGATCTGAACATGAAGGCTGCAGAAATGCATAGCTCACAACATTTACCACTGCAACAGGGGGCCAAACAGCAGTGGCACACAACTACATAACATATTATACAGTCTGTCAGTCACCCAATTGGTTGACCCAAACATAAAGAACGTTTCTCAATTCCGCTGTCTATAAGGGCAGAAAATATTTCTCATTCTAATAACATCAATTTGCTCACTCTTAAAATGGAACAATAAAAACGGCATCAAAGTAATGAAAATTGGAATTGCATCATTTTTCCGACTTGACCAAGTAGAATGGACATCTAAAGATGCTGTTACTACCGGAATGTGAGAATGGCAATCTAGTTTTGAAATATAATGTGTGGACTGTTATGTAATACACACCAGTGGGATCTGATTAGGTAAGGAAGTAATGGAGGATGGAGTGATATTGATCAGTGAAAGGAACATCAGTCAGCCTGTAGCAAACCACACAGGAATTGATGGCCAGAAATAACCAGAACATATCACAAACTGTTAGAACCCTCAACAATAGTGGAACAGATATAGTGCCCTCAATATACCAATAGTGGTACAATTAGAACCCTCAATATACCACCCTCTCAGTGGTAGTTAGAACCCTCAACAATACCACCTACTTAGTGAACAGATATAGTGCCCTCAATATACCACCCTCTCAGTGGTAGTTAGAACCCTCAACAATACCACCTACTTAGTGAACAGATATAGTGCCCTCAATATACCACCCTCTCAGTGGTAGTTAGAACCCTCAACAATACCACCTACTTAGTGAACAGATATAGTGCCCTCAATATACCACCCTCTCAGTGGTAC
>NW_018408670.1:786191-822528 GCF_002113885.1 Mizuhopecten yessoensis
TCAATCTACTTAGGGGAACAGCATACAAATGTCCTAAACAATCAATCTACTTAGGGGAACAGCATACAAATGTCCTAAACAATCAATCTACTTAGGGGAACAGTATACAAATGTCCTAAACAATCAATCTACTTAGGGGAACAGTATACAAATGTCCTAAACAATCAATCTACTTAGGGGAACAGCATACCATCCATGTTGTTGCATTGTGCTAATATTGTGTTATCTAGCATTTTCCTTTGATCCCTTTTATTATACCAAAATTAACAAACATTGTTAGTATAGCAATGTCTTCAGAAGAGTTGGTAGATAGCCCTGGATCATTATTACCCTTGGCTTGCAAAGATAGTAATCCACTAACCCAGCCCATTTCTGCTAAGCTCTTCCTTCCCTAAGTCTTTGACAACACTGTTTACTTTACATTCCATGTTAGGATATCCCCTTGCCAAAAGCCTACACTGCTTGAAAGAAGGGTTGGTCAAGGACACCACAGTAACAGGAGGGGAAAATACCAGGATTTGAACCCAAGACCTGTGCACTCTAGATGGACATTCTAGCCAATTGAGCAACCATGGCCAAATCACTGATAGTCATCTGGCCCAGTCCCGCTACACTTGTGTTTTCATTTTGACTTGCTAAAAAAAGAAATGAAGGTTGGTAGTATAAGCTTAAGATAGGTTTAATTTTATATTTTCTCAAAATACTTTTATAAAGATTATACAGATACACCATCTCTGATTTTAACAGTGCTAAGTTATTGAAAAATGGACTATTCCATCTTTTTGTATTGCAGAGTTATCTGCTCTTGTGAGCAGGTATTGATTGTTACGTCATTTGTTTGTGAGAGTAACATCATCAATTTTTGTGAAAACAACGTAATTTTCTCACACAAACCAATGACGTAACAATCAATACCTGCTCACAGGAAAAGATAACTCTGCAATACGCAAAGACGGAATAGAGCACAAACAAATTTCTAGCTAAGTTAGGAAAAAAACAAGCACAGGCTTACAGCATTTGTTGGTTAAACAGTCAACTTGGTGATATGTAAGTGTAGTAATACGTTAATTGAAGCATGTGAAATAAAAGTAACACAGAAAAGGTGGCGAGCATCAAAATAATATTTAGGGGATTCCCATGTGCTACTGGAATGGTCTGACATCAAACAGCTGAATACTAAGAAGAGCGAAGGATTGGCCAATATTTATTATTGTAGTGTACTGGTGACCTTGAGGTACCACTTTGTGTGTAACTTGACTTGACAGATCATAATAATCCTGACCAAACGATTGTAGATGTAGCTTATATATAATTACTCTGTAATGATGGACCAAATATTAGATCAACCACGGCAGACAGGAGTCTGGCTCTACCATAGACAAAGTGATCCTACTGAGGAATGCTCCACATGTAGAATACAGGGAGACAGCACAAAACAGATTACCCTATCATACCTTTTAATTTTTTCATAGCATGCAACTTTACAAACATCACACTTTTTTGTTACCGATCTCCTCCGAATGGCTCCATTTACAGGGACAGGAAACAGCAATACATTAAGTTGGCACATCTACAGATATGTGGTGATGAATTATATCATCTGCCTAGATAGCACCGCTGTAGTATTGTGGTAAGAACAGTCAGAATCTGCTGATGATAAACATACATCAGCTTTTTTAAGAAATGCCAAAATATGAAAACAAAGATATGAACTCTGTAACATGCAGAGATTTTGTATTGACAGATTGAGAGTGCATATAGTTGAAAATTATAAAACAAAATGGATGTAGAACAAAAGTCTTTTTATATTTTGGGAAAGAAAAAAAGTCAATGTTGAAATGATGCATGAATATACTTGCATTATTTAATGATGCTGTGCAATGTATGACCCAGACATCTGTTTAAGATGTTCATATTTAATGGCTTTGGAAATATGACCTTGGTTCAAAGGTCACATCACATCTTCAGGTCAAAGGCAACAATACCGGGAGGTATGATTGTGATTATGATTAAGCCAAAGGGTATAGTTATTGCCTGGACACACATTTTTAATATCTTTGCTCCATGATGCTGACCTTGGTCAAGGTTATCCCATACTCTCGGAATGATCACAATCCATTCCAAGGTCATAGAGTCATGGCCCAGACACCAATTTTAGACATCTGTTCTCCATTAACTTAACCTTGGAAATATAACCTTGGGTCAAGATCACAACATATCCTTGGGTCATGGGAAACACCACCACAAAGAGTGGTCGAAGTCCCTCCAAACCTTAGACACCATTGCGGATGGAAAGTAGGATGGATGTTCAAATTGACTTTCTTTTATGTTCTCGCAATAATAGAATACCCTGAGGTACGGTATAGCATGAAAATCTCCTGGGTATTTTCATTTGGTGTTTGAGCCATTAAGATAATTTTGTGCTACAAACTCTCCTGGATATATACCCCATAAAATCATTAAGAAGTGAAGTATTTAAACTAAGTGTTTTGTATTTTTATCTTTTTTGTGGTTCTTAAACAACCTTGGAAACAGCAAACGTTTCATGTTATGGAGTATCACTTACTGAAACATCTCATAAACAAAACTTGGTAAAAATAAAATGCAAGGCTCAGCAGAATGTTTTAGATTGAGATTTACATAACAGTGCAGATTACATAATGACATTTTGGTGAAAGCTATCACAAAGCACTCTCCTGTCAGACGTATCTGGTGAGGCTGGGTATCGATTGAACAGATTTTATGATACAGGACCCCTCTTGTTATGGGATACAAATGTGACAGGATTGGAACCGGATTTATAGTTCCATGTACATCAAAGTAAAGGGAAGCTCAGCCTGGGGGTCTGTCAGCAAGTTCTGTAAAAACTGATCCAATCCCAACGAAACAGCATTTAACCCAATGTAAAACTGGTCCAATCCCAACCAAACAGCATTTAACCCAAAGTAAAACTGGTCTAACCATCATCATCGTGCAGGCAAATGCTGGTACTAACACTGTAACAATGTATACCAATGGTATTTATCCTTTAACCCTAGGCATCCTGTATATATTAACCCTGTATCGATATTCACAATGCACGCACCATGCATGTATAGTCTCTACTCTGTTCCAATCATTATCAACCAGGCAGATTTTACTGTTTACATTATTACACTGTTCAAAACATAACCGGACTGTCACTGCTCCAATCATTACCAGGCAGATTTTATTATCTAACCCTTGACCGTCAATGCTCTAATCATAACCAGGCAGATTTTATTATCTAACCCTTGACCGTCACTGCTCTAATCATAACCATGCAGGCAGATTTTATTATCTAACCCTTGACCATCACTGCTCCAATCATAACCAGGCAGATTTTGTTATCTAACCCTTGACCGTCACTGCTCGGATCATAACCAGGCAGATTTATTATCTAACCATTGACCGTCACTGCTCCATTCATAACCAGGCAGATTTTATTATCTAACCCTTGACCGTCACTGCTCTAATCATAACCAGGCAGATTTTATTATTTAACCCTCGACCGTCACTGCTCCAATCATAATCAGGCAGATTTTATTATCTAACCCTTGACCGTCACTGCTCTAATCATACCCATGCAGGCAGATTTTATTATCTAACCCTTGACCGTCACTGCTCCAATCATAACTAAGCAGATTTTATTATCTAACCCTTGGCCGTCACTGCTCTAATCATAACCAGGCAGATTTTATTATCTAACCCTTGACCATCATTGCTCCAATCATAACCAGGCAGATTTTGTTATCTAACCCTTGACTGTCACTGCTCCAATCATAACCAGGCAGATTTATTATCTAACCATTGACCATCACTGCTCCATTCATTACCAGGCAGATTTTGTTATCTAACCCTTGCAATTTTGGCCGTCACTGCTCCAATCATAACCAGGTAGATTTTATTATCTAACCCTTGACTGTCATTGCTCCAATCATAACCAGGCAGATTTTATTATCTAACCCTTGACCGTCACTGCTCCGATCATAACTAGGCAGATTTTATTATCTAACCCTTAACCATCACTGCTCCAATCATAACCAGGTAGATTTTATTATCTAACCCTTGACCATCACTGCTCCAATCATAACCAGGCAGATTTTATTATCTAACCCTTAACCATCACTGCTCCAATCATAACCAGGTAGATTTTATTATCTAACCCTTGACAATCACTGCTCCAATCATAACCATGCAGATTTTATTATCTAACACTTGACCGTCACTGCTCCAATCACAACCAGGCAGATTTTATTATCTAACCTTGACTGTCACTGCTCAAATCATAACCAGGCAGATTTTATTATCTAACCCTTGACCGTCACTGCTCCAATCATAACCACAGACAGATTGATTGGTTAACTCTTGATTCACTTTGGTCCAATAATGTCTGTTGAAGCTATCATTATCCAACTCTTGACATACACAGAGCTCCAATCATAACCAAGCAACTTTTTCAGCCAACCCTTGGCGTACAATGCTCCTATGGTAAGCAAGCAAGATTTATGATCCAACCCTTGACATACACTGCTCCTATGGTAAGCAAGCAATATTTATGATCCAACCCTTGACGTACAATGCTCCTATGGCAAGCAAGCAAGATTTATGATCCAACCCTTGACGTACAATGCTCCTATGGTAAGCAAGCAAGATTTATGATCCAACCCTTGACATACACTGCTCCTATGGTAAGCAGCAAGATTTATGATCCAACTCTTGACATACACTGCTCCTATGGTAAGAAAGCAAGATTTATGATCCAACCCTTGACATACACTGCTCCTATGGGAAGCAAGCAATATTTATGATCCAACCCTTGACGTACAATGCTCCTATGGCAAGCAAGCAAGATTTATGATCCAACCCTTGACGTACACTGCTCCTATGGTAGGCAAGCAATATTTATGATCCACCCCTTGACATACACTGCTCCTATGGTAAGCAAGTAAGATTTATGATCCAATTCTTGACATACACTGCTCCTATGGTAAGAAAGCAAGATTTATGATCCACCCCTTGACATACACTGCTCCTATGGTAAGCAGCAAGATTTAAGATCCAACTCTTGACATACACTGCTCCTATGGTAAGAAAGCAAGATTTATGATCCACCCCTTGACATACACTGCTCCTATGGTAAGCAAGTAAGATTTATGATCCAATTCTTGACATACACTGCTCCTATGGTAAGCAAGCAAGATTTATGATCCAACCCTTGACGTTCACTGCTCCTATGGTAGGCAAGCAATATTTATGATCCAACCCTTGACATACACTGCTCCTATGGCAAGCAAGCAAGATTTATGATCCAACCCATGACATACACTGCTCCTATGGTAAGCAAGCAAGATTTATGATCCAATTCTTGACATACACTGCTCCTATGGTAAGAAAGCAAGATTTATGATCCAACCCTTGACTTACACTGCTCCTATGGTAAGCAAGCAAGATTTATGATCCAACCCTTGACGTACACTGCTCCTATGGTAAGCAAGCAAGATTTATGATCCAATTCTTGACATACACTGCTCCTATGGTAAGCAAGCAAGATTTAAACACTTGATTTACACTACTGGTCTAAGGTCTAATCATGACTGTTGAAGGTTTTATTGTCCAACTCTTGACTAACTGCTCTAATCATAACCAAGCAGCTTCTATTATACAACACCGGATTAGCACTGCTCCAATCATACACAATCAGCTGTCATCTTTCAATTCTTGAACTTAACTGCAGGTTTTTTGAGCCAACCCTCACTAGCCCTGCTCCAATCATAACCATGCAGCTTTTATTTCTTAACCTTTACATCCGGAGTCATAACCAAGCATCTTTTTTCAGATAACCTTTGACTATGCCTGTATCAATTTTAACCAAGCAGCTTTTATTTTCCAAACCTTAACTAATCCCCCCTAGAGTCATATACCCAAGCATTGTTTTCTAGACAACCTTTCACTATGCCTGTTCCAATAATAACTAAGTTTGTCATGTGATCTGATGATGGTGGGTTAAAAATGTACCAGTACATTTTGACAACCATATTGGGGCTGTCATTATAAATGTAGTACACACTAAGCATCAATTAACTAATTACACGTTTAAAATTTATTTCATGTTATAACAATGCAATTTCCCACGGTTTGTACTGATGTAAATCCT
Organism: Mizuhopecten yessoensis; assembly: GCF_002113885.1. Lineage (NCBI taxonomy): Eukaryota > Metazoa > Mollusca > Bivalvia > Pectinida > Pectinidae > Mizuhopecten > Mizuhopecten yessoensis. The sequence continues at coordinate 792,367 of NW_018408670.1, forward strand.
AATTCACACAAATGTTTTATTGTACAGAAACAAAATTTGTCTAAGGTTATTGATGGAACATGGAAAAGTTGGTGCATATATCAAGGGAGGTAGGTCCTTCTTGGTGGTCCTTCATGTTGTAATCTGACTTAATCATCATATGTTGTTGTTATCTAAAGTAAACTGCTTTGTGTTATTGACTCATTCCTTTCGAGAAGTTCACTGTCCGACAATAAAGGTACGTTATATTTACAGGATTGGCCCTCCACAGTCTACACGCCAACCATACAAGCCTTAACATGATACAGCATAATGCTACAAAAGCAAGAACGGAGAACAACTGTTTGTTCTGTTTGTTGTATGAGAGTTTGGCGAAGGCAGGTGGAAGCTAGGTTTGTATACAGAAACAGTTATCACTGAAGATCTGTAATTACTGCAGCACCACACAGATAGAACAGGTAGAGCAACCAGAAATACAAATACATGAGAATGGTATAAAACCAGCACACAGAAAACTAATTATGACGGTTTGTTACTCTTCCTAATAGCCAGGCCCGAGATAGCTGCCTTTGATGAAGTCATGGCTGGCCCCATGTATAAGTCATAAACCACACTAAAACACAAATCTGGCCCTCTGGCACAGTTATCTGTTACTATGTCAACAGGCCGCCCACCTTCTCCACTTAGTAAGGTACATCAAGGTACATCATACATCTGAACTCCAGAAAATCGGATAGATCTTTGTGTTGTTATAGTTATGATAAAGTAAAACCTCTATAAACATGTAAAAGATGTGTGAACTATTAGTGTTTTGGCTAAAAAATGTGATTCTATTAATAATAGTCCAGGTTGACTGTTTAATACTAATGACCTTGACCTTTCAATCATCACCCCCATTAGCAATCAGAAACCAGCAACATAATGTTAAAGAAACTGAAATTATAGATTGTTTAATGCAGAAACAGAACTTGATTGAAATACTACCTCAGCAACCACTTTAAGCAAGTTTGGCAGTGTAGACTCAATTGATGTCTATTCTGATTGGGCAAAAATAAAATGTGACTAAAAATGAACGGAATTTGCAAAGCAGAAAAAATCATACCCCATCCTCCAATAGGGAGGATTAATAGAATGATCTCATCATACATTACAACAGAGAGTATATGTACTTATTTTATTCTGCTTCCTGTCAAAACTAAGACTGTTGGTTAATTAGTCTATTCATATTGAGGACCCTGTACAAACAACTAACCAGTGAAACAAGTCTACAAAACAGGAACTAAACTGATATATATACCTATAATAATTGAGGAGCCATATCTCACAAAACCTTTGGCTTTAATTTCTTAATCGGCAGATGTTGCGGCTCTAAAATGGGAATCAGACTCTGGAAAAAGAACTTCTCAGTGTATCACATTCTTTGACTTGCTAAAGCTTCTGAAATTGGATTATAAATATACAATTTTCGTAGGTCAACTACTCAGAAGTTAAAGGTCAACTATTTAAAGAACGTAAAACCTGGCAATTATGAATTTGATAAATATATTCATAAAGAAACAGAACAATAGTTCAGCTATTACCTGTGATCGAGACCTCTTCAAATTTGGTGGCATATTCATCCAGTTGTTTTTACAGGGTCTACTGATAAATCCACAAAAGTTGTTCTAATGAAGAACCATAACAGAAGTACAATCCCACAGGTAAACATACGTTGATCTGCCAGTGGTGAACTCCTCCGGGGGAGCTAATACAAATGTACCCGGACACCACACAAAAACACGGCAAAAATAACAACCCGTCTTGTTGTACGTATCACACAAATTCAGCCATGTTATGTACAAAGTAAATTTGAAGCAATTACAAAAGTTGGCGAATTCTTAATAAATGAAATTTCTTTACATGTATGTAGTGACAAGAGTTTTCATATGTAAAACTTGCTTAGTTATACTTTGCACAGTTTCTGTTGGTAATGTCGTCTTTAATAGTTGATCACGTATTTCTATACCTGTCTCTGTACAGGTAATACAGGTAAATGTACCATTCACGTATATACACATACATGTGATAGTCTGTTGTCTCCCTCTGTAACTACCTACTTAGTACATTATACCTGTCCACTAACAGATGTGCCACTGAACAAATTAATAACACTATCAAAGCACAAACCAGAATATATGAATATCAATCAGCGAAGATTTTATAAGGTCTGATCATAATATGCTTCATAAAATTACCTAAAGTTGTAATCATATACATTTACTTGTAACAGAAGCTTGTTTGCGGTTCATTATTAAATATCTATTTTGGAAATAGAAATCGTGATTTATCCCTGTTGTGCTGACTACAAGGAATACTGGTATGCAAGCACATTAAAAACCTGATGTTACAGTTAAATCTACAAATCATCAGATCTTAAACAGATTTGTATAATTGAAATGTACATAAATGATTAGATCAGGTAAAAATTTACACTAATGCTAACACACATTACACTGAAAGGTACTGTATGAATGTTTAAATGTATGAGGGGAGCAGCTGATCGCTGGGCGAGGTAACAACCTTCAGGTATCCCTTTGGGCACAAGTACATCCCTGTATCTTTTGTATATGAATCTCACAATACAGTGTTGTCATCCTCACTTATGTCACATGCCTAACTAAAGTCTGCTCCAAACAGGGAGCTATAGGAAATCTTGTTTACATCCAACAAGTCAGGAAAATGCACTTCATTCTGTCCCCAACAGGGGAGCTGGTATTGCTGTTCACATCCAGCTAGTCAGTACCTTACTGATACACACAACACACATCATGTACAATAAAATGTTGTGTCAACCTGTCAGAAGAAATACATGTACATTTCCTTCAGATTAAACCACTCCACAGCTATATGTTGTGTAGGAGACAGTTACACATCCGTGATTCTCAAAATATACGAAGGAAAAATGTAGAAATAATTTATACTTCAAAAAGTATGCTATTAGGAACATCCATTTTTTTTACGAATACATCAAAATAGTAAACCACAGGACGATCGTTTGATACAAAGACAGGTGCCAGACATTTAACGACCAAGAGATTTGAGCTTCACCCACGTCTTCACGCCAGACACACACAAATGACACACTTCATCTTCCTGGGTTGACGACAATGGTTAATGACGTTTTCTGATCCTTCGGTAGGTAATTATCACTTGTTATATAGTGCTCAGAGCTCATTCGATTCCCCCGATACCTCTTAAATCATGCAAACCAATACTGCATTACTGTGGGACACTTCCTCAGGATAGAGCCTAGCTAATTCACTGAGTGTTACAGTGCTGTCCCTAGTCAGCCCCCCCAGTCGTCTGAACATCACCAGACAGAGCTGGCCCTCCACACAAAGCGATCAGAGCCCCCGTCCTTATAATCAATACATCGTCACATGTCGATAACACCACATCCATCCGCCCATCCGAGGGTTTGTTAGGCAGTGCCCAGAATCCACAATATCTTAATTTCCAGACTCCCCAGAGTCTGTCCAATTTCAGACTTGGCTATTAATACAATCTAAACGACAGCTGATGATGAAAACAAAAATCTAATTCTTTTTATAACTGAAGCAACCAATTTATGTATTATCTGTAGCTTCTATCAAATGGATGAAGAAACTACAATGGTAGCGGCTGTTATATCTGAAATACGCTGCTGGCAACTGTTTTACATTTGTCAATTTCTCTTCCATGTTTATATTTCTCACACAAAAATGCACCATTTTAATATAGAGGAGCAATGATGGCGTTTCATTGTAAAAGTAAATTTAGCAGAAAACAGTTTCATGCCACTGAATAGTAATGTCATTTGTAAATGTTCTCTACTAGAAAACATCCAACCTGCTAGAGAACAAACAAATGATGCGATTTTTATTGGTCACCGGTTAAAAGATTTCTATCTCATTGTTATATCTATCATTGTAAGTGATGACAACAATCACCTGTCCATCACCCTGACAGTAATCCCTCTAGGAGACATCGAGAGGGTGTAAGAAAGGAGACAGTGTAGCACCCTCTCAGCCTAGTTTGTCCTGCTACAGATTTGATCAGATTTGTTTTCACACGTTCGGTTGTTGTCCACTGCGGAGTGGGCTGATCAATACACTGATCCTTTGCCTTACCGGAGACCAGACGCGCCATCAGTCTTTTGTCACGCGCCCCTGGTTCCCGAAGCGCTGTCCGCAACATTTCATCTCATTAATGAAGCAGACAGGACAACATCCCTTTCTCATGTGCCCATAAACATTGAGTTTTTAACCATTGCCAGTTTACTTATAGCTTGCTGGATGCTGTCATTAGGACATCACAGCTAAGTGAGGATATAAAACTTTTAGGGAGCACTGCAGCAATAAAGGATGCAGAGGAACTGTAGACAGCAAAGGAGACAGAGGAGCTGTAGACACCAAAGGATGCAGAGGAACTGTAGACACCAAAGGATGCAGAGGAACTGTAGACCCCAAAGGAGACAGAGGAACTGTAGACACCAAAGGTGACAGAGGAACTGTAGACACCAAAGGAGACAGACGAACCGTAGACACCAAAGGAGACAGAGGAACTGTAGACACCAGAGGAGACAGAGGAACTGTAGACACCAAAGGAGACAGAGGACCTGTAGACACCAAAGGATGCAGAGGAACTGTAGACGCCAAAGGAGACAGAGGAACCGTAGCCACCAAAGGATGCAGAGGAACTGTAGACACCAAAGGATGCAGAGGAACTGTAGACTCCAAAGGATGCAGAGGAACTGTAGACGCCAAAGGAGACAGAGGAACCGTAGACACCAAAGGATGCAGAGGAACTGTAGACACCAAAGGAGACAGAGGAACCGTAGACACCAAAGGATGCAGAGGAACTGTAGACACCAAAGAATGCAGAGGAACTGTAGACCCCAAAGGAGACAGAGGAACTGTAGACAGCAAAGGAGACAGAGGAGCTGTAGACACCAAAGGAGACAGAGGAACCGTAGACACCGAAGGATGCAGAGGAACTGTAGACACCAAAGGAGACAGAGGAACTGTAGAAACCAAAGGAGACAGAGGAACTGTAGACACCAAAGGTGACAGAGGAACTGTAGACACCAAAGGAGACAGAGGAACCGTAGACACCAAAGGATGCAGAGGAACTGTAGACCCCAAAGGAGACAGAGGAACTGTAGACACCAAAGGTGACAGAGGAACTGTAGACACCAAAGGAGACAGAGGAACCGTAGACACCAAAGGAGCCAGAGGAACTGTAGACACCAAAGGAGACAGAGGAACTGTAGACACCAAAGTCATTCATCAAAACTTATCTACGATTTGATGGCTGCCCAAAAATAAATTGAGAATATCTTTCCCTGAATATCTGCCAAACATAAAATCATTCCCTAGTTAAATTGAAGATTTTTCTCCTTTTGGCTGTGATCACTGGTATCATCTGACATCCCCCGAGAGGTAGAGTGTCTGATATAGAGTGATGGGCAAACAGCTCTCAATGTGATCACAATTATGTGTTATGGACTGGAACCATACAGACTGTAACTTAACTCACAATAACACACTTATACAAAATGAAACCATGCTCTTTCCGACAGAATTAAGTGGAATAAGCAGTTTACTGAAGATTGATAAAGTGCAGAAATTTTGCAGATCAAGATAATTTAAAAAAAAACAAAAACTTTAAAGGCCAAGAAGTGCCTAGGTTTATGACATATAATTCCTTAGAATTAAGCTTGCTTTGTAGACAGGCACATTTAGTGTATAATGCAAATTAAAAAAATCCATACTGAATGCTGGGTCACTGTGCCACTATACAATTCTGGGACCAGTACACAATACAGGGCCCACAAAGGGTCACTTAGGCACTGTGTAAAGTATAGTCTGAACTACATGTCAGAGTTACTGTACAATACAGGGCCCACAATAGGTCACTGAGGCACTGTGTAAAATATAGTCTGAACTACTATCAGAGTTACTGTACAATACAGGGCCAACAATAGGTCACTGAGGCACTGTGTAAAGCATAGTCTAAACTACTATCACAGTTACTGTACAATACAGGGCCCACAATAGGGCACTTAGGCACAGTATAAAGTATAGTCTGAACTACTATCAGGGTTACTGTACAATACAGGGCCCTCAATAGGTCATTGAGGCACAGTGTACAGTATAGTCTGAACTACTATCAGGGTTACTGTACAATACAGGGCCCACAATAGGTCATTGAGGCACAGTGTACAGTATAGTCTGAACTACTATCAGGGTTACTGTACAATACAGGGCCCACAATAGGTCACTGAGCCACTGTGTAAAATATAGTCTGAACTACTATCAGGGTTACTGTACAATACAGGGCCCACAATAGGTCACTGAGGCACTGTGTAAAATATAGTCTGAACTACTATCAGAGTTACTGTACTATACAGGGCCCACAATAGGTCACTTAGGCACAGTGTAAAGTATAGTCTGAACTACTATCAGGGTTACTGTACAATACAGGGCCCACAATAGGTCACTTAGGCACTGTGTAAAGTATTGTCTAAACTACTATCACAGTTACTGTACAATACAGGGCCAACAATAGGTCACTGAGGCAAAGTGTACAGTATAGTCTGAACTACTATCAGAGTTACTGTACAATACAGGTCCCACAATTGGTCACTGAGGCACTGTGTAAAGTATAGTCTGAACTACTATCAGGGTTACTGTACAATACAGGGCCCACAATAGGTCACTGAGGCACTGTGTAAAGTATAGTCTAAACTACTATCACAGTTACTGTACAATACAGGGCCAACAATAGGTCACTGAGGCACAGTGTACAGTATAGTCTGAACTACTATCAGAGTTACTGTACAATACAGGGCCCACAATAGGTCACTGAGGCACTGTGTAAAGTATAGTCTAAACTACTGTCAGAGTTACTGTACAATACAGGGCCCAAAATAGGTCACTGAGGCACTGTGTAAAGTATAGTCTGAACTACTATCAGAATTACTGTACAATACAGGGCCCACAATAGGGCAATGAGGCACTGTGTAAAGTATAGTCTGAACTACTGTCAGAGTTACTGTACAATACAGGGCCAACAATAGGTCACTGAGGCACAGTGTAAAGTATAGTCTAAACTACTATCACAGTTACTGTACAATACAGGGCCCACAATAGGTCACTGAAGCACAGTGTACAGTATAGTCTGAACTACTATCAGAGTTACTGTACAATACAGGGCCCACAATAGGTCACTGAAGCACAGTGTACAGTATAGTCTGAACTACTATTACAGTTACTGTACAATACAGGGCCAACAATAGGTCACTGAGGCATAGTGTAAAGTATAGTCTGAACTACTTTCAAAGTTACTGTACAATACAGGGCCAACAATAGGTCACTGAGGCACAGTGTACAGTATAGTCTGAACTACTCTCACAGTGACTGTACAATACAGGGCGCACAATAGGTCACTGAGGCACTGTGTAAAATATAGTCTGAACTACTATCACAGTTACTGTACAATACAGGGCCCGCAATAGGTCACTGAGGCACTGTGTAAAATATAGTCTGAACTACCATCAGAATTACAGCATAATACAGGGCCCACAATAGGTCACGGAGGCACTGTGTAAAATATAGTCTGAACTACCATCAGAATTACAGCATAATACATGGCCCACAATAGGTCACCGAGGCACTGCATAAAATATAGTCTGAACCACAATCAGGGTTACTGTACAAGGTTCACCCTGTACAATACATGTACAGGGCCCACAATAGGTCACGGAGGCACTGTGTAAAATACAGTCTGAACCACAATCAGGGTTACTGTACAAGGTTCACCCTGTACAATACATGTACAGGGCCCACAATAGGTCACTGAGGCAAGGTATAAAATACAATCTAATCTACTATCAGAGTTATTACAGCACAATACGTTACTGTACAATACAGGGCCCACAATAGGTCACTGAGGCGCTGTGTAAAGTATAGTCTGAACTACTATCAGAGTTACTGTACAATACAGGGCCCACAATAGGTCACTGAGTTAAGCACACAGTTGTTGTAAACTACAGGACTCCCTAGCTCACAGATGCACTGTGTAAAACATAGCTGGTATACTGATCTGCCCACCAAGACACTGTGTCAATATAGGGAAGGGATGTCACAGATGCAGAATTTCAGTCTCAGGTACCCCACCCACCCANCTGGTATTTAAAACATTTGATCCATATAAAACAAATCACTTTAGATGTGGTCCTAACCATCAGAAAGTTTTCTGTGACTTAATGTTTTTTTTAATATAGTCATACAACCATTTCTTTCCTTTGAATTTACTGGCAGGTTGTAGATGAAAAATAATATATTAAACCCTCACATGTGAGTAACAAGATGTGGTAATATTTACACATTTACTTCACAAAAGTTCATCATAGGCATCCATGTTGTTATGTCTCAAATCAGAAACATCAACACCAAAGACCTTTTTTGGCAATCAGGAAATAAAATCATACAAAGGCACACCATTAACATATTAACACAAGGATACCTCTTTAATTCACACATAACTAATGAGTCTTGCTGAAGTCATTTCATCACATCTCCAACATAAACAAAATACACAGCAGATTACAGCCATGACTAAAAGGCATGAGGAAACAAAATGATAACAAAGTTGCTTGTGAAGTTGTAAACATATTCCAACATGACCATCCCTCTATCATCCCTCGTAAGTGAAAACAACATGTGGCTGGAACATTGAGATTTCTTTTAATTTGTTTGTTTACCTTGGTGGAAGTTTTTGATAAGAACATACGTATACCCAGGTACAGATTGTCAGGCCAAGCTTCCTTTCATTTTCAAAACAATACTGGGCTAACTATCTCACTGTGGCATTGTAAAAATAGGCTGGCCTTCATCTTTATGAATAATGGTCACATAAGCCCACATGGTCGCTGTGTACAATAGAGCTAAGGCCCAATTGGTCACTGTGCCACTGTGCTAAAAGCCTAAAAGTATACAGTCTCACTTTGGGCCCCAACAGAGTCATTATGTAAAACTAAGACCTACATTTTGTACTGGGTCATTTCTGCCAACAGTGTAGATGTGATCTGAACATGTCCATTGGGTCACTCTCTACAATACAGAGAGCCTATTGGGTCCCTGTGCCACTATGTTATACAGTCTGGGCCCCAAACAGAGGCCCTATTGTATTTGCAATGTGAGTTATAACTTCAATATTCTATAACTTCAATATTCTTTTCTACCCACAAACCAGTATCCTTGATATTTCAATCTCAATATATCTTCTGAACTGTTGGCATAATTATCACCTTTATCAACATGTATCCTCAAGTGGAATAATCAGCCATCAATAGCGTGTTTCATCAGATACAGTATATTTTATGAGAGATATACAGAATCAGCTGATGTAAAAACTTCATAAAACTTCATAAAACACATTTAAAACACTAAAATATTCCTGATTTTGTACATATGCCAAGCCAGGATATTGAACATGTTGGAGATGTTAGACTGGTTTGGAGTCAATCTTTCCCAAAAATAGTCCATATAAATGTATCTGATCAGTAAAAACAGGGCGTAACTCATCATCAACTGTTTTATTTATGTTACATAAACAGGTCTTTGTTTTGCCCACTACACACACATCTGTAGCAAGTGGATGCAAAGAAACCTTACATACAATGAATTTGTTATGCTCGGCTCCCGAAACATAGGTCTATTATCCAAGTATTTTTCCTTCTTATTTTTACTCCTTTACAGAGTGTCACTTGTCTCCTTTCTCCACACACAACTGCAATTTAACAGCAGATTATAAATTATCTCCCCTCCATGACACCATATTAGAGGGTGGATTATTTCCCCGCCATGAAAACCCAATTAGATGGTGGATTATCTCTCTTCCACACAACAGCCCTGTTTAGTATTAGATGATGTATTATCTCCTCTCAACACAATAACCCTGTTTGATGGTTGATTATTTCCCCTCCATACAACATCTCAGTTGGATGGTTGATTATCTCCCCTCCAAACAACATCCCTGTTTAGTGTTAGACTATGTTTTATACCCCTAGCCTCCATACCGCAAATCTGTTAGATGGTTGATTATCTCCCCTCCACACAACATCTGCGTGAGATGGTTGATTTTCTCCCCTCCAAACAACATCCCTGTTTAGTGTTAGATGATGTATTATCTCCCCTAGCATCTACACTGCAAATCTGGTTGATTATCTCCCTTCCACACAGCAAATCTGTTAGATGGTTGATTATCTCCCCTCCAAACAGCAAATATGTTAGATGGTTGATTATCTCCCCTCTACACAGCAAATCTGTTAGATTGTTGATTATCTCCCCTCCACACAACATCTCAGTTAGATGGTTGATTATCTCCCCTCCAAACATCCCTGTTTAGTGTTAGACTATGTTTTATACCCCTAGCCTCCATACTGCAAATCTGTTAGATGGTTGATTATCTCCCCTCCAAACAACATCCCTGTTTAGTGTTAGACTATGTTTTATACCCCTAGCCTCCATACTGCAAATCTGTTAGATGGTTGATTATCTCCCCTCCAAACAACATCCCTGTTTAGTGTTAGACTATGTTTTATACCCCTAGCCTCCATACCGCAAATCTGTTAGATGGTTGATTATCTCCCCTCCACACAACATCTGCGTGAGATGGTTGATTTTCTCCCCTCCAAACAACATCCCTGTTTAGTGTTAGATGATGTATTATCTCCCCTAGCATCTACACTGCAAATCTGGTTGATTATCTCCCTTCCACACAGCAAATCTGTTAGATGGTTGATTATCTCCCCTCCAAACAGCAAATCTGTTAGATGGTTGATTATCTCCCCTCCAAACAGCAAATATGTTAGATGGTTGATTATCTCCCCTCTACACAGCAAATCTGTTAGATTGTTGATTATCTCCCCTCCACACAACATCTCAGTTAGATGGTTGATTATCTCCCCTCCAAACATCCCTGTTTAGTGTTAGACTATGTTTTATACCCCTAGCCTCCATACTGCAAATCTGTTAGATGGTTGATTATCTCCCCTCCAAACAACATCCCTGTTTAGTGTTAGATTATGTTTTATACCCCTAGCCTCCATACCGCAAATCTGTTAGATGGTTGATTATCTCCCCTCTACACAGCAACCCAATTTGATGGACAATAATCTCCCCTCCAAACAACCACATAATGTATTACTGCAAATGTGCAATATAAGTCACAACCTTCTATCAACAACTCATAGTCAGATGAGTTACTGCCTTGTTTTGTGAGGTCACAAGTATTTTCTATTCTACATCTGTGATAAGTCACAACATCTAATATATTTTCCAACTCTTTGAGTGACAAGTAGGGATGTCACAATATGCCGAGTGAACCATGAATCACGATATATTGCAATAAAGAATGAATACATATCCAAATAAACATTATTGTCACAGATAAAAGGGGCTCATTTTGAAAAGAAATTATTGCCAGAATGTTCATAAACTGTATTGTATATCATACAGATTACAATATGAACTTTCAACAGATTCCCACCCTCAGTAATAACCCTGTTAATGGTTATTGACATATAGGTAACTGTTAAAATGTGTAGGAATTTACAAAGTTTAAACACCTAGCAGCTAGGCAGGAAGATAAGCTTCTGAAAACTATTATGATACAGCAATATTTCATTTTGTATTTTGATACGACACAATATTTTGCAATATACAATCACTGTACTGGTTTTCGCTATATCGTGACAGCCCTAGTGATAAAATATTTCCATCTTTATCCTACTTTATGAAATGACATAACCATGAATATACCAAACAAAATGTGTTATTATATTGCACAAGATTATGTCGCTTAGTTTCTTATTATTAACAAAGGCTGGTAATAATTTGGGATATAGTTTACTTTTGTTTTTTTACCACTTACTTGACCACAGTTTGATCCGCTGAACATCAAACTATCAACCAAAACCAAGGATACGAGACTAAAAAAACTTAACGAGATTAACAATGAAACACGGCCTTGCATTTCCTATATATAAACATGTACAAGGCAGTTCTATATATAAACATGTACAAGGCAGTTCTATATATAAACATGTACAAGGCAGTTCTATATATAAACATGTACAAGGCAGTTCAATATATAAACATGTACAAGGCAGTTCAGAGACCTCAACTGAATAGGGGATCGTAATGTCATTACAATCGTGACATCATTTATTGTAATGTTGCAGATCACTGGTCGATGCTGGTTGACGGATCTTCCATTAATTAAATTACTTCCTCAATGAGCAATAAATCGATACTGTTAATCAAATACATTGGCATTAACCTGCATTTATACAGAGCTACAGTTCCTTGATTCAGAAAAAAAGCATAACATGATAACATGCGTTATCTTCAATTTTTTCTTCTCCTTTACAGAATTCAATATTTATATGTAACAAAATCCTGTTTAATATTTAAATAAACTATTTACATTGTTTATGTTGCACATTATACGAAATATGTGTGACTTTCACGCGAGACTGTCGACACAGGATAGTCTTCAGTCCCGTAAACCAACTCAGTATATAGAACCGTATATTTCATATCACAGCAGGGAATGCCTTTTCTCAGATCTTGATTTTATTAAATTCTTAATTTATAATAGAAATAGAAAACTGACTTACCCTCCGCATGGCTCGTCTATTTACCAGTTCATCACCGCTAAATAATCCGTCATTTTCCTCCATCCAGACTAGTATATATATACAGGCAGTAACAACAGTTCTCTTATTGTTACCTCACACATCCATCACTGCTCTACTCTATCCATGGTTCTCCTATTAACACCATTTGAATCCACTTATATCTTTAACAATAACAGTTTAGCAGCGACTGTTGAAACTGTGTATTAATGCTATTTTTCACAGGTATATATATATATCTCTTCAGATGTGTTTCAGCACTTTGTTTTTAGAAATATTTATCAGAAATATGACATGTTTTCCGACTTCAGTCACACTTTGAGAACAGAAACCATGTGACTAATGTCATGTACATTTTGTACATGGGTAGAAAACAGCTGGAAGATGTTGGTAATTGTACAGGTAGGACTGGTGGCAGTAAATGGTTGAACGCATTGAATACAGATCATGTTGCCTCAACACCCACCTCTCCAGCTAGGCTTCATCAGTTTCTATGAATGAATTCATAAAACAGATGATGGTTTGGTATACTTAGACTGGGGCCATAACAAGGGGAGCAAGGAGCTGTCCAAACATGTAACATTCTAGCAGCCATATCATAGGAGAAGCAAGAGGAAGCAATAGGCAAATATCCTTTTTAGACGAATACATCATGTGGACCCTTTAAAACCTAAACATGTATCATTTAGTAAAGTATTTCAGGGCTGAATAAAGTAAAAATATGAGGCCTACATGCTTTAAATTTTTTCAGCTTTTGTTTTTAGCATATTTGGCACTTGTAGCCTTGAAGTTGGGTCAAGGTCATTCAATTGATCATCCATAATATTGATAAACTAAAAACCCTATAATAACTGTTTTTAAATAAGCTACCTGGCTAAGTGTATTTGATTAGCTTGTGGTAGACTATGTTATGTCAGTTATATGATTGACCATGGCAATCACAAACAATCTTCATCACAAATGGCTGTTTTTAACAGAAATTGATAGGATTTTACTCAAAGAAACACACGAAAGAATAACTTTCAATATACAGGTAACACATGTACATGTATATGAGGATAGATATAGGTACATGGTACTGCCACCTTTATTCTTTATGGGATCCAAATCATCAAAGTCCACCATGAGTGGTACATTGTATATCTTTCCATGTGCCATCTCAATAGGTATAAGTACAGTTAAAAATCAGTGAGAACTCATATTTAAATCTTGCTCCTCACATGTGCTAAATAAGCAGAAATGGTTCTAATGAGACAGCTTCTGCATGGACCTTAAAGTAATGCACGTTTATGTTGACAATTAGTTAATTATTTTCACAGAAAATTCAAAGCAATTCTACAAATTCATCATGTTTCCAATTATTATTAGAAAATGATTTCCCCAAGAATTTATGGAGCTACCTTTATTCCATCTAGCCAACGTTACAGACTGTTTTACATAAAGAAAGGGTTTTTTTGCAACAAAAATTGAGCTTGATGCTACCAGGCCGTTATGGTTGCAGTTTCATCACTCCATCAATACTGCCAATGATACCCACAGGGAGTTATGCACGCCACTATAATAATCCTGACAGGTCACACTGCTTCTCCATTAAAATGTATAGATACATGTATACACTGATTACCCAAGGGGAAAGAGTCATTACAGCAACAGCAATAATGTGATGCTGGTCACGACATGATGAAGATTGTCTCCCTTTGATACTGTGTTGGTATCTGTGCCTTTCATAGTATAGGTGTCTATAAGTATGTGTACCATGAATTTATATGGTACAGAGTGTACTTTTGACGAAAGTAAATTTGGCAATTTGGTCAATTCAAGATTTGAATAATGAAAATTTTTAATAGCCTACCGTAAAAACCCATGTAATTTGTGCACCTATGTAATTTTCGCAGGTACTTTTTGAGGCTGAAAACATGAAAAAAGCTTCTACTCGAATATTTTGCGCACCAAAAAAAATCTGAAACGAAAACGATGTTCATGTTCTGAAAATCTTATATCACTAAAGCACTTTCATGCAGGGCTATCCAGCACTTTTTTCTTTGCCTAATTTTGGTTTTCTGCTGTTGAGAACACTCTAAAATATAGAAATGGCACCTGAGCATATCTAATTGATATATTATAGGTAAAATGTATAGCAAAGGGTGATCAATGAACCCTGACAGGCACCTACTTTAAATAAGCCAGTGAAAGTAGTGGCAATTTTCACGTATAACTTTCTCTACTCGTCATATTTAGAATTTCAACAATGTAACGACTACATACTGTATTTACTAGGTCCTTACATCGTCTACAAGACTCGTTTATAATGGAAGTGGACAGAGGATGGGATCATAAATTGGGGTAGCCCCCATCTCTTCTAGATATCTATGTAAAATTTGAAGGGATGCCTTTTTTTTTTCATTAGTTTTGACCCCAGAAACAATTAATCCAGATATTTTGACCTTAAAAATGATTTAATTCATATCAAAATATGTATATTTGATGATATATCATATTGATTAACTCTGACTTACTTGAATATTTTCCCTATACTTGGCAGGTAATTTTCACTGATGTCAGAACAATGAAAAATAGTGCAAACTACTACGTAGTTGCTCTTATTAAGTCGAAGTCATAAAATATATTATTTGTGTATAGGGAAAAAAGCAATTGTCAATTGTTCTCATGTGAATTAGTTATGTCTGAAGGTGAAGTTTCCAGGTAATCAGATTTATAGGAGAGAGAAGTTTCACAGCATTAATGACAGATTATATATATTTATACAAATGAAATTATATAATATTTTATTTGAGAATCTGTAATAATAAACACAACAGCTATTTCTGTATGTACAGCAACAACAATTTACAATCAATACGTAACAGAACTATACCACCACCTATAAGGATCTCTATTTCTGGTTCTATATAACACTTGTATACTACAAAAACGGGGCAGCAATAAATCTAATTAACCATTGATTTTCGGGTCGTTGACTTCCCACTAGGAAAGAGATGATAACCCTCTCAAGTCTTGGACAGGATTATGGCTATTTGTAAGGACACATGGCAGTTCCAAGGTAGAATGAGAGTAACTTTAAAAGATCAATACCAGACAATCAGTATGTGACAGGCTAGACTGAGTGTGACTTCAGAAAGTCAGTACCAGACAACCAGTATGTGACAGGCTAGACTGAGTGTGACTTCAGACAACCAGTATGTGACAGGCTAGACTGAATGTGACTTCAGCCAACCAGTATGTGACAGGCTAGACTGAGTGTGACTTCAGACAACCAGTATGTGACAGGCTAGACTGAATGTGACTTCAGATAACCAGTATGCGACCGGCTAGACTGAGTGTGACTTAGAAATATCAACAGTTCATGTGCCCATCAGGCTATAGGTCGAGTTTGACTTTATAGCCTCGACTATTCAGTGTGAATAGATATATACATACATATAGACTAGACAGTGTATGAATACTCAATACATGTCTCAGAGTCTGGCTGTCTAAAATGATCAATATTATGCATCACTTACAATTTTCACAACGATTCTTGTAGATTTATTTTCAGGCAAATCCTGAACATCTTTTCAAACTTTTGATGAGTACCATCACTAAGAGATATGATGGGACAGTCCTCATAAATTTGGTAAGTCCCACATGAAATTTAGCTCAAGTACAGGGCTCAAATATCCAAGTCCAAAAACACACTGTTTACAATATCAGTCTGCCAGGCTAGACTTAACATAATTTAGAGGAACAACACTAATATACAGATTTGTCTGACAAGAAGTGTCAAGTTAAATCATTCACCCCTGAAGACACATTTGAACTTGTCCATTTCAAAGGTTGGAATAGTTCATTATGAAATTTCAGGGGTGAATGAGTTAAACTAGAAAACTGTAGAGGATCAACAACAATCTACAGGTCTGTCTGGCAAGACTATAGAGCTAAGTGTCAAGCTGTAGAGGACCATAACGTTAAAACAAACCTACAGATATGGGTATATGATTGACCTCCTAAAATGGCTTTTGACCCTCAAAGAATTAGAGGCTTGTCGTGATATGAAGATCATGTTATAATATTCAGATATTTATAGCATAAGTTCTAAATTAGAATCTATAATCTTCTTGAATCTGTTCAAGCTATTGATATTTGATAGCTGGTCTAAGAAGGGGTATATCTCAAAATATACTTTAATTAGAAACATTTATACATGCTAGAAATATGAAGACATAATCACAAACTTATAGTTATACTGCAAAATCAATAATGATTATAACACTTAGTTGAAGATAAACAACAATAACATATTTTTAAATAAAAGAATTTTCAAATTGTACCTCTTACTAGGACTGTGTTGACTGTGATAGCTGAATCTTTCTGGATGCTTCAATAACATATTTCAGTTTATACAGAGATGTTCCCCAATGAGCGGTGATTGGTTATCATATTTCTATAACTTGAGTTAGTTAATTTTCAAATTTTATAAGGCAAGAGGTTTATCGTAATCAACCATAAATCACTGTCATTCTATGTTAATTAAAAACCATGCAAGTGATTTAAATTAACCATTACAGGTGTTGTGTGTATATGAACATAGTTTAAGTTTAAACTACAAAATAGTGATACTGATTTATTGTTATTTTACTGTTTGATAATTATGTAATGCGCTAATGAATCATGGTCTGAAGTAGTTCATCCAAACCAATCTGTATGTTCATGTATTCTTTGTATATTGTTTCTTTAATTGTATGTTGTTCTTCTAGCTTAGCATCTATACCTAAGATTGGATTAATAAGAATATTAAGTTATTAATATGTTAATAATATTTTGATTGGTAAGCAATTTTATTTGCATAAAGTTTATAGCTTTTATATATAGGTAATCCAACACATGGGTTACCAGCTGGCCAATATATGATACAGTGGTCAGCTTTCTTTGTGTTATCAGGTTTCAGCTATAAATCATATAGGTCCTTAGACCCTCAAGTCAGCAATTTACATACCCCAATTTGGTTACATGACTGGTCAAACTGACCAATAGATGTCATATGTCAGCAGGGCACAAGAGCCAGCAGCTGACCAATGAAATGTTTACTCCCTATGGAGGACAACCCCCATGGCCAACATATGCTGTCCTCTAACATCTCATCACTTAATTTCACTTTAGAATTCTCTGTCGAGGCAGCGGCAGGCATTTCATATTCCCACCCACCCTTACCCAATTTTGTATTTGTAGTTTCTATGTTACTTTGTCTAGTGTAGTATGAGGACCATAGTTTAAGTTTAAACTACAAAATAATGATACTGATTTATTGTTATTTTACTGTTTGATAATTATGTAATGCGCTAATAAATCATGATTTGAAGTAGTTCATCCAAACCAATCTGTATGTTTATTCTTTGTATATTGTTTCTGTAATTGTATGTTGTTCTTCTAGCTTAGCATCTATACCCGAGATTGGATTAATATACATATACTCAATCAAACTACATTTTGTAGTTCCTATTTTAAAGACTCAAAATAGATTTCGATTCATGAGAAATATTGGATCACAATCTTTTTTATCTTTTATAAGTTTTATCTCTTTTATCACATATATACTGGTATAAGTAAAAAAAAGGAATTCAAATACATATTACCTGATACCGATAAGTTTCACCATTTTTTTTTTTAATTATCTCCCTTTCATAGAATCCTATACTATTAAGACAAGTTCACTCTATTGAGCACATTTGATTTAGATTCCAAATTAATTTGTAAACTATATAACAAAGATAAATGCAAGTAAGAGAGTGAGAGATTGTGGTCTTCTTATAATAGAGCATGTATTTTTCTGTCTTTCCTTCTATGTGATACTTGTAGCTGCAATGTACCATCAAAGCAATTATTGCACTTTAGCATAATTATTAAGCAATCCCTCAGATCAATTAATTAATATTGCAATCTTGCTTTTTGACAGCTGAATAATATTTTTTTTTAAAGGACATGTATGCAAAACTTGATAATATTCTATGACATGACAAATTTATGTATAGTTATAAATTTCAAAATTACTTCAGCAAGCAAATATTGAGGTGCAGGATCTGAGTGTACTGTACCATTTCATATTTGTAATATGTAATTTTAGATTTATATAAAGACAAGTTCACATATCCAGATTTATTGCAAGCATATTTTTGAAAGTTCGACAAATCTGACCAATACAAAATTGATTTATTAGCCCCAGACATCAGCCGAGTATGTACATCCCTGCATATATATGCCAGAAGTGTAAAGGGAAATAATCCAAATAAGAAATGACTGACGTTGTTGGCTTAGCATCCATGTTAACATACTTAATTAATATACATGTGTATTATATATAAGTTATATAAACATTGAAGAATATAGGAAAAGCTAGACAATTTTCAGCGGCTATATATACTCAAGTATGTTTTTAAGAATAGCCAATCTAGATGAAAAAAGGAACTTGGGAAATTTGATATTTAATCTATCCATCTGGATGTTCAGTACTATATATATAGTTAGCTGCATGTCTTATTTTACACCCTTTTTGTAGCTATCTGATGTTTAATTAGCATGATCAATCTAACATGATCGATCAACAAAAGGGTTTAAACATATAGCTTGTTCATGCAATGGAACATCCAAACGATCGCATCCACAATTTTTTTAATAACTTTAATTTTGTGCTTGCTAAACTTGATTCTGCCTTTGGTCACTCCTAGATAATAAGGTCATTTTATATACTGACCTGTTCTAGTGAATTATAAATGTGATGTTAGGTAATATTTTATAACATAAGTGTAGGCAAATTCATCACATTAGTATGGGTTTCAGTTAATAATTTGTCCGAAAACGCATGTATCAAAATGACGACGAGCACCAGTACAGAAAAAGATTTGACTGAAATTCCTATAAATAATCATTGTTGAAAACACGCATGAATGACGTCACGCAGCAACCATTGTGACGTCATCAAGCCTTCCATGGTTTTGCTCAAAGATGCAGGCAGTTTTGTGACCTTCAAACATTTCACTTATATAAATGTAAAATTTTGAATACTTATGTTACACAAGTCGTACTGATACAAACAGCTCCAAGTGTGTATGTAACAATGATAAACATTGAAATAATCATGCGATTGTACAGCAGTACTTTCAGGCCGACAACAAATTCTTTTCATATATATCAAGCTAGAAAATTTCTAGATGGTATTTTAATTGAGGTGTTGTAAGATGGCTGAACATTAGACGCAAACAATACTTTTTAAAAGATACTGGTTAATTGCATTGTATTCTAAATACAAATTGCATGGAAATAGAAAATGGAAAATCAAATCTTTCCGATTGTCATTTCCATAAACAAGCATAGAATCGTCAGTACATTGTACCAAAGTACACTTGTAGAAAAAACAATTTATTTGCATTGACGGCTCAGTCGACCATAACTTGAACTGCAAATAGCGTCGAGATCTAATGAGTATTTTCAATTTGTATGTATAATGCGTAAATTTACACTAAATCACAACCATCAGGCCTCAGATTAATTACTTCAAGTTGACGCGATGTCCATCACACAGACCAAGTTTTTTAAGATTTGTTGTGTTACAAGATATTTTATAACTGTTTTAATTAATTATAGGCCTATATCACTTTTCCCTTTTTATATTTCTTCTTGTCAAAATATTTGAAGGCTTTAACTGTGTTGAAAAATATTGTGACATTATTTACCTCACATCCATGTATTATGACATCATATGGCATTTTCGTCACAGGGTGGCGAATTTGGGTGCATCGCAAATTTGCCTGCACTCATGTTAGACTTTCAGAATTGATATTCTTTAGTGCACAAATTAAATGCAACTGCATTGTCTTATTTATTGGATTATGTTGAAAGAGTAACACTTTTTCTTATTCCTTATGTTTTAAAGTATTTTCTATGGGTTTTTTTCTCATTTATATTACTTTGTTCCCCATTTTAGTAATGAAATTGTTACTGTACTGACAGTAAATATATATAGCCCCAAGCTTAAGGCAGGATTATTAATATAAGTCGTATGAGGGGTTGTGATTAATTTGCTGAATGGAATTTAGGATTTTATATTAGAAGTATTCAATTCCATAAGCCAGAATGTATTATTCTGTATCGTTAAGTGATTCAGAAGCATGAATCATCATTTGTTAGACATTTTGCTGTCAATGATGAAGATGCAGACGAAGTATCGAATTTCGCTTTCATTACTCTGTTCAAAATATGCATGCAATCGTTAAACATTCTCACCTTTGTTATGATTTCATTTCAATCCATGAAGATTTAGATACTGTGTAGTATTTTAAAAAATTGAAAGTTCCGCTGGAAACAGTAAAACATGTAGTAAAAGGCTTTCCAACAATGGCGAAAAATTATGAAAATTGACGTGGATACACTTTTCGTATCTTCCAACAATAGAGAGCTCCAATAGAAGTCGGCTTCTGCTGCGACACTAATATCATCTTTAAAAGTGGTGATATATTTGGTAAATAAACTAATGTGTGGTACTTTTTACGATCATGGCGTATATTCGAATGCTTCGTTAATAAATATATGTCAATGTTGTTGAAGTTTACTTTCGCTTTCGCTTTGACCTAGATCTATTCAAGGAAAAACAATGCTGCTAGTACACGTAGCCTATTTGAAGGCAATGCCATTTTTCTAGAATTATACGTTGGATGCTTTTCTTCTC
This sequence comes from Mizuhopecten yessoensis, assembly GCF_002113885.1. Lineage (NCBI taxonomy): Eukaryota > Metazoa > Mollusca > Bivalvia > Pectinida > Pectinidae > Mizuhopecten > Mizuhopecten yessoensis. The sequence continues at coordinate 813,786 of NW_018408670.1, forward strand.
TGAATATGTCTGATCGTCTCTCTCGTTTTCTAGCAAAGTTACTTCGTCATGATGCTCGTCAAAGAGGTCTTGAAGTCTCAACCGGTGAGTAAAATGTCACTAAATATGTAACAAGGTTATGTGATCATTTTTTTCAGCGCAACATTATCAGAGAAATAATCTATAGCAGGAGGGTATATGGGATATGGTGTATCATCTACAGCATCACTTCCTCTATATTTTTAGTCCAAAGAGATTATACATGTAATTCTAATTTACAAATCAGTTGTCACCTGATCAATATAGGTTTAATTTGCTCTCAATACTTTTTTTTTCAAATCATAAACAAACATTTTATGTTTTAATTTTGCAGACGGATATGTCGAGGTGGAAGCCATTTTAGAACTACCTGAAGCCAACAATTCCACAGAAGACGATGTACGCAAAATTGTAGAGAGAGATAGAAAAGGAAGATTCAAAGTGAAAACTAGCATATTCAATAAATTACAAATAAAGGCAACACAAGGACACTCCATGCAGGTAATTATTATGTAGAAATACACCCACAAATAAAGGCAACACAAGGACACTCCATGCAGGTAATTATTGTGTAGAAATACACCCACAGTCTCTCATAAAAACACTTAGGAATACTAAATTATCCTTGAACTATGAATGTTTTTGTCCAAAATAACTGACTATCCCCTTTTTAAAATCTCTGCCCCATCAAAAAATGTTAAAAGGAGATTTTAAGTTATTTCAGAATTGTGATGTACCAGAGTTCAGACTTTATTATAGAGTTTGACCAAAGTCAGCTAATAAAACTAAACAGTTGGTATTAATCAATGAAATATTCTTTCTATTAACTGACATTTAAATATTTAGTTCGAGCTTTATAGACCAGTGTAACAGGAGAAATAGAAAAGCACAGACAGGCTGGGATTTGAACACTGGACCCTCCAAACTCTAGACTCTACCAATTGAGGTACCTGGTCACTGTTGATCAACAAAGTCCAGTTCTGCTACATAGGCATCGTCAAGTATACATAAAGTTTAGGGAATGAAGGATGTGTACATGTATGTGCTTAATAGGCTTATATGTATCCTCTACAATTATTATATACCAGTATATACAGATATTATCAGCCAAATTGTTCAAATAAGGTTTGATTTGTTGTTTGCAGTTATCAGATGAGGACCTTACACCCATTACCCATGCAAGTGATGCCCGCGTTGTCCTGCATGGTTCTCGCAGCCATAATTGGGAATCTATCAAAACAACGGTAAGAATAATTGCCTTGAATCATTGAAAGGTTTCCACGGTCATATTTAGTTTTGCATATATAGTGATTCAATTATAATCTACAGAGTTATTACCCTAATGTGTACTGAAATAGCTATTATTTGGTCTTTTTAAGTTCAAAGAGCACTGTCCAGACATTTTGTTCCTTGAGATACAGGAAGTGACACATACATGCACATAGATGTGTAGGGGATCTTGAGTTAGTATTTGACTTACATTGATCTGATGTCACTTTCTGTATTTAAAGCATCATGCAAACTGCACCATATACAAAATTCGCAAAAAACAGTTCTTGATTTGTTTGCCCTTGCCATTTTATGGATATTACTGTAGTAAAATAAATAGCCACTTCCTACCAACTTGGTTAGGGAGCTTTTTTTCCCTTTTTTTTCAGTTGAGCATAATGAAGGGAAGTAAAGCAGAGGTCCTGGGTTCGACTCCTAACAAAGGCATTGAAAAGATAATTACTTCTGTTACATAGGGAATGACATAGAAATGTGTTGCCCACGTCCATCAATCTTGTCCCAATACAGTGTATTTGCTGTTGTGGTTTCAGTTCTTAACAGATTGCTATCAATCTACATACAAAGCTCAAGCTCCAAGAGAATCCCTTCATTGTCTTTGTATTTCAATGTTCAAAGCCAAGGTCACCAGTGCTATTTATAGAAATTTGTCAACCAATTCAGTGACGACATTCATTAATTTCTTGACAGATTCAATCAAAATTAAAGCAAAGTTCAAGTATCAGAATAGCTTCAAGGAGATCTTATTCCAGGTTCCATGGTCAATGCCAATATCACAAATACAATGAACAGTTAAAAATAATGCATAGGAGTGTAACAGGAGATAGAAAAATGCACGGCCAGCCCAGGATTCTAACCCGGGACCCTCCAAACTCAAGACAGATGTCCTGCCACTTGAGTTACTTGTTCACCGACAATAGACTCTGTCCAGTTCTGCTACATTTCTTCCGCCTTTTTCTTAATCTTGGCCCCAAAGACACAACTATATTTACAACCCAGATTCTTGAAACAAGGGTTGGTCACAGGCACCACTGAAACAGGAGAAGAAAAAATGCAAGCCGGACCAGGGTTTGAACCCAGGACCTTTCAAACTCTGGATGGATGCTCTACCAATTGAGCGCCCTGGTTGCAGAAGATCAACCCAGACCAGTTTTGCTAAAGGAACATGTTCATTTATGTCAAACAGACTTCATGACACTGAAACTAACATGTAACACACAGAATTGGCAGTGTAAACTCAATGATGCCATTTGTAATGTAACACACAGACTTGATAGTTTACTCACCGACACTGGCTTCGGTACCAGTAACTGTTGAGTGACCTCCAGATCAGAGCTGGACCGACTTCTTTGTCGTGATATTTTCAGTCGACTAACAAGTTTGTTAGGTAAATGAAGCTGTTCCTTTATATCCTTCTGGAAGTGATTGTTGTTGACCTCAGGCTGCATGCTTAAATTCCTGGTGTATACCTGTTATATGTAGGTTGTGTGTAGACTTAGTTACTTATGATCACTATCACACTAAAACATACACTAACATGTTCAGGTGGGTGAATTGACTTCAGTCATACTGCCTTTTTAGAGTCTATATATAATGAAGGGTGTGTACAAAATGCATGATCTACCATTGCTAGTGTAATAAAGCCCCATCTCCTTGTAATGCTGATTCAACACTATTGTTTGTGTCCTTAAGGATATCCTGTGTATACAAGATACCTGTGTACAGAGGATACCTGTGCATACAAGATACCTGTGTACAGAGGATACCTGTGCATACAAGATTCTTTTGTACAGAAGACACATGCATACAGAATATACCTGTGTACAGTGGACACCTGTATATAAATATATCTGCGTACAGAGGACACCTGTATATATATATATATATATATCTGTGTACAGTGGACACCCATGTATAAATATATCTGTGTACAGTAGACACACATGTATAAATATATCTGTGTACAGTGGACACCTGTATATAAATATATCTGTGTACAGAGGACACCTGTATATAAATATATCTGCGTACAGAGGACACCTGTATATATATATATATATATATCTGTGTACAGTGGACACTCATGTATAAATATATCTGTGTACAGTGGACACCCGTGTATAAATATATCTGTGTACAGTGGACACCTGTATATAAATATATCTGCGTGCAGAGGACACCTGTATATATATATATATATATCTGTGTACAGTGGACACCCATGTATAAATATACCTGTGTACAGTGGAAACCTGTGTATAAATATATCTGTGTACAGTGGACACGCATGTATAAATATATCTGTGTACAGTGGACACACATGTATAAATATACCTGTGTACAGTGGACACCTGTGTATAAATATATCTTGTGTACAGAGGACACCTGTGTATAAATATATCTGTGTAAAGAGGACACCTGTGTATAAATATATCTGTGTACAGTGGACGCCTGTGTATAAATATATCTGTGTACAGAGGACACCGGTGTATAAATATATCTGTGTACAGTGGACACCTGTGTATAAATATATCTTGTGTACAGAGGACACCTGTGTATAAATATATCTTGTGTACAGAGGACACCTGTGTATAAATATATCTGTGTACAGAGGACACCCGTGTATAAATATACCTGTGTACAGTGGACACCTGTGTATAAATATATCTGAGTAAAGAGGACACCTGTGTATAAATATACCTGTGTACAGTGGAAACCTGTGTATAAATATATCTGTGTACAGTGGACACCTGTGTATAAATATATCTGTGTACAGAGGACACCGGTGTATAAATATATCTGTGTACAGTGGATACCTGTGTATAAATATATCTGTGTACAGTGGACACCTGTGTATAAATATATCTGTATACAGAGGACACCGGTATATAAATATATCTGTGTACAGTGGATACATGTGTATAAATATATCTGTGTACAGTGGATACCTGTGTATAAATATATCTTGTGTACAGTGGATACCTGTGTATAAATATATCTGTGTACAGAGGACACCTGTGTATAAATATACCTGTGTATAGTGGACACCCATGTATAAATATACCTGTGTACAGTGGACACCCATGTATAAATATATCTGTATACAGTGGACACCTGTGTATAAATACATCTTGTGTACAGAGGACACCTGTGTATAAATATACCTGTGTATAGTGGACACCCATGTATAAATATACCTGTGTACAGTGGACACCTGTGTATAAATATATCTGTGTACAGAGGACAACTGTGTATAAATATATCTGTATACAGTGGACACCTGTGTATAAATATATCTGTGTACAGTGGACACCTGTGTATAAATATATCTGTGTACAGTGGACACCTGTGTATAAATATATCTTGTGTACAGAGGACACCTGTGTATAAATATATCTTGTGTACAGTGGACACCTGTGTATAAATATATCTGTGTACAGTGGACCCCTGTGTATAAATATATCTTGTGTACAGAGGAAACCTGTGTATAAATATATCTGTGTGCAGAGGACACCTGTGTATAAATATATCATGTGTACAGTTGACACCTGTGTATAAATATATCTGTGTACAGAGGACACCTGTGTATAAATATATCTGTGTGCAGAGGACACCTGTGTATAAATATATCATGTGTACAGTTGACACCTGTGTATAAATATATCTGTGTACAGTGGACACCTGTGTATAAATATATCTGTGTACAGTGGACACCTGTGTATAAATATATCTGTGTACAGAGGACACCTGTGTATAAATATATCTGTGTACAGAGGACACCTGTGTATACATATATCTGTGTACAGAGGACTCCGGTGTATAAATATATCTGTGTACAGAGGACACCGGTGTATAGAAGATAAAATACCTGTTATGAGGATATCTGTATGTAAAAGATACCTCTGTACAGTGGATACCTGTAAAACCTTATTATAGAGGGCACCTGTATGCAAAAGATGCTTGTGTACAGAGGACACTTTGTTTAGAAAGATACTTGTATACATTTGATCTCCTGTATAGTGGACTCCGTTTGGAGGACCATGTGTAAAAGAACATTTGTACTGATGATATCTGTAGGTAAAAGGCACTTGTTAAATAGGACATCTCTATGTAAAGGAAACTTGCATATACTGAATACCTATGTATAGAGGATGACACTATTGGGAGGGTCATGTAGGCATTCATTGGTATGGCACCAATCATCAAGGATCTGGCCGGGTTTGCTATTCCGTCTTTGCATATTGCAGAGTTAGCTTCTCTTGTGAGCAGGTATTGATTGTTACATCATTGGTTTGTGTGAGAAAATTACGTCGTTTTCTCAAATATTGATGACGTTACTCTCACAAACAAATGACGTAACAATCAATACCTGCTCACAATAGCAGATAACTCTGCAATACGAAAAGACGGAATAAGTGTTCTGATGCTCACCCTGTCATCAACCTCACTTTCGTGTTAATTGTGGAGACCTTAATACAGAATTAAGAATAGTTGATTGCTGTATTTTAAATTGTAATTGGATATAAGCAGGTACATTGTATTGCTAGATTACACAAGAACATATACTGCTACTGTGGTATTTACGGTAATTGTATGTCTCGTGACACACATTCTGCCAAGGATGTCTTCCTGTTTGTTTGGGTGTTTGGTGTGTAACTCCCCTAATACTGGTGTGCGATGCAGTCATATATTGTCTGCTGAGATGACCTTAGACAGACCGACACATAGATACAGTGGAGGGAGTTCAATATTTGTATACCATCTTATATATATATATATATATAAACAAGCTTTCACAATCTCCTTCATGAGGCTGTTAAGTAATACTCACTCAATCGAAAGACATTATTGGAAAAAGAACGATCCAGAGTATGTAAAAATGTAAATGAAAAAATATATCTGATGAAGCATTTCAGTAAATGATACAATTATATTTTTTAAATGTTTAGCAAATAAGATCTTCACTCATTGTGACACATAGTAATAATGACTGTTAGGTGTTTACGATGTCTGTGTAAAACACTGCTAGTACTGAGGAGGAAATGGATTCTGACTGTTGATCAGTAACTTCAGCTTGAGCTAATTGATATGTATAATCAATAGCTATATCATAAATCTCAAAGTATGAAGTATGTTCTAAATCAGAGGTAATATATTATTTAATCTACTACTTGCAAACAAAAAATCGGAGACATGATATTTATTTTTAAATTGAATCCTGACTTATGATATAAAATCAGTGATATTATTTAATGTACATATAATATAAAATCAGTGATATTATTTAATGTTCATATATATATATACTTATAATATAAAATTAAAGCTGTTATATATATATAATATTTAACCTATTTCTTAGCTAAAAACATAAATATGTCATTATTTAATCTACAAATGATTTAAATTAGAGATATATAATTATTTAATCTACAAATTATATACAGAGATATGTTATTATCTTATCTACAAATTATATAAATCAGAGATGTATTATCCAATCTAAAAATTATATAAATCAGAGATGTATTATCTAATCTAAAAATATTATACAGAGATGTATTATCATTTACCGGTAATCTCTAAATTATGAAGAAGAAAACAGAGATATTTTTATATTTTTACATATTACTTAAATAAAATCAGAGATTTCGTATTTGTAAGTTTAGCTACTTAAAATTACATGAAACCATATATTTATTTTTCTATTATTAGTACTTATATAAAATTAGAGATTTAATCTGCTAAATTCTAAATTATTTGAACATGTACCTTAATGCTATGGTAAGCAGCACAGGGGCATGGATCGCTTTACTTGTAATATTAAAAAATAGTGGTCTCCTCTACTAAAAGATACCATTTAATTTTTTGATATTACAAGTAAAGCGATCCATGCCCCTGTGTTAAGCAGTATATAATACTGTATACTGTTATTAAAGGCCTTACATCTGTCATTTTATTTGTGTTGGCAACCATTTTGTTCATTGGCTTTATTTCAAAACACATGGCTGAACACTTAGCCCACAACAGTGTTGTCCCTATGAAGTTAGAGAACTATTAGAATTGTTCAGCTTTAGTGATAGACAAAATGTTACTGAATTAAGATATTTCTTATTTGATTTCATGTATTTTTTTTATATATAAAATTAAAACAATTTTACCTCAGTTTAATACGGTAGATGTAGAAATCTGAAGATATTTAAATAAATGCCATTTTTAACTAATGACCGGGGTCATCAAATTCAGGTATAATGTGAAAGGATCACGAAATTAAATTAATATTTTAATAAGCTCATCAGCTGGTAAGATTTTGTTCTGTTCTTTTCCATGTTGCAGGGGTTTTCAACACCATGTGTTTTATTAAACTTGCAGGGTTTGTCAAGAAAAAGAAGGGATCACATTCATTTTGCTCAAGGAGAAAGTGGACAGACAAGTGGTAAGTTAAAAGCTGTGAAATTTGTTTAAACCATATTGGTTCAATCGAACTATACATTTTTGTTCCTAAGTTATCATTTAAACTCATTTACTTAGAGCATTTTCTTTTATTATCATGATTGATTTAACTTAACAAATTACAATTGGTTTTACCCGTTTAATGGGGTGAATCAAGTATGCCAGAGTTCTCCCCCTTTGCTGGGATAGTTTAGCGTTTTGACTTGTGTTGGCAGGGTTTCCTTCTTACTGTGACATTGCCATCGAGATAAACCTGAACAAGGCATTAAGAGGTAAGTGTGATATATTACTGAAAATCATGTTCAATAACTATACATTAACATAGCTGATATGGATTCTCAAAAATGTGCATATTTGTGAAAATTAATATACTATTCCCCAAGTTATATTGTAGTTGATTTGCTTCTCCAGAGGTTCCTGTTCTAAACATCAGGACGTTTTAGATGTCAATGTCTGTATTGACCAATACAAACCATAACATGTTCTACTTGGATTATTTTCTTTTTGTGTGTAAGAAATTGACTATGACACGATTTCGATCTTAAAGATTAATTGAATTTATTGAAAATATATTGACTTTATTTCCCAGAGACTAGAAAGACTTAATACTGAGTACTACATGCGGTGCAGGAACGCTTACCCTTCCGGGGCACAGTGGTTTGTCTTCGATAGTTCTCTGGGGGTTCAGGATGTTTGTTTTTATTGTTTGTAGTCTCCTCAGTTCTTGTTGTCTTTTCAAAAATGACTTCTGACTATGTCCTGGCTTGTTTACTGAAATATTTACTCAGATTGTCGATGATCGAGATACTTTAGAACTACATTTGACAGGAGACATCATGATTGGTGTCACATGTGTTACAGCGTATGTTTAATCTGTTAGAGGTCGCGATGGCTTGTTGGTTTTTTATGTGTCCCAAATTTCTGTTGTTATACGCCCGTCGAAGACGGGGACGTATTATGTTATCATGTGAGCGGGCGGGCGGGC
>NW_018408670.1:823582-829626 GCF_002113885.1 Mizuhopecten yessoensis
CCCTTGGTTTCATTAATGCGATGCATGCGTTCCATGATGTTGTATTGCACTCATTGATCTACCAGTTATGTTGAATGATTTCTCTTTTAATATCAATTACTCACAAATACTTCATATATTTCAATCATACAAACAACTGCTCATTCAATGTGTGACGGGCGTATTATATACCGCTCGCGGTAACCTTGTTTTGTACTTGTCATAATGTTGTCGCTAAAGTATATTATTGCAGCGCCCTTTATATCTCAAGGGGCGTGATTCCAGGTAGCGATGGTTCAGCGAAGGAAGGAATTTAGGTCGATGTCAATCTTGACCAAAATTTGCCTCAAGGCCCCACAAGTGGCCCCACGTGTCCTTGCATCTGCCTGTCTGATATTATGGCAAAACGCAACTTCCATGTGTAACTTTGTTCATGACTTTATCCATCAACATTTTTGTTGAACATGCCCTTCTGGCTGTTAGGATTTTACACTTCAGATAGCTAAGCAAGACACAGAACCTTTGTCTCTGAAGAAGAAGTTGTTATACAAACCTTGCAGCCAGTGCTTCTGTTTTCATTCCACCATCTCGGTGTGTAGTTTTTGGCACCGTTCACGTATTGCCTATGTTTATTCCGTTATTTGTATTTGCTCTCGCCTTAACTTCCCTTGATAAAAATGGCGGATGCCGTCGGAGAATCAACGATATGTTGCTGCGTTTAATGATGTGATATTACCAGGAGGATTAGCATTTATTCTGGTGTTTCACTTAGGAGGGTTTGTTGTTGATGGTGATTCCTGGGTTCTTACTCTTTCTACCTCTGTAAATAAATTATCTCAACCCTTCGGTCCTCTCTGTTTGTATCGTAATGATAATGTCTTTGAAAGAGTTGATGAAGTCAAGAAGAATTATGTCTATTTGTCTTCCATCGCCAATTCCTTCGGCAAGGTCGTCAATGTTTTCGACATGTTGGGTCTCGCTCAAACACCGTCTCGCTAATTGGGGTGTTGGCATAACTCATAGCATATAGCTGACAATGAAAACGGAGCAAACTGGGAGTTAATAATCTCACATTTGGTTCACATCTAGCTGTACAACAGGTTGTCTAGCTTCTTCAATGGTCGAACTTCTGACGACTCCTGTCCTTCAATCTTGATAAAGGACCGCTTTGAGTTCTGCTTAAAGCCTGGATTGATGGTGTTGTGACCTGTAGCAGTTTGCACATACGTCAATCCATGGGGATGATTAGTGAAAAGTTTTTTTTAGAATATAAAGGTGTTTTTTTTTTACCGTAAATATGACATATGTTGTGGAAGCATGTCTATTTAAAGTTAGTTTGAATCAGACTTAAGTTTGACCACAGTGTCAACACACAAAGACAAGTAGACACTTTAAATCTAACGTAAGAGTTCTCAAAATGGAACTGTACCGAAAATGGAACAATTGTCATATACATGTTAAAACGGTTTTATTTATGATACAAATGGTGGTATATATTTGAAATCAAAATTCAAATAGTTCTTAGCAATTTATAGCATTTATCCACCTCTTGTGTTTTGGAACAATCTGTTTTAGCGTGGACTACTAATATATGTTATAGCCATGATTTTGACAAACTATAGAAAACAAAACTAATATTGAATACGTGCACAGAAGTTTATTGTACACTTCATAAGATCATCATCTGATGAGGCATTTTGACCATAGCACAAATAGTGATTGTATTGTATTTTTACAGTGAATGATTGCTAAGCTATTTTTTTTAAAAGTATCATGTAATTTTAAAAAGTATCATGTAATTGTTATTATCTATGTTATATGCATCAACGTATTCTCGCTGTTACAGATGGATTAAAATTTTACAAGTCAGAAAATGATGTCATCCTTAGTCCTGGGAATGCTTCTGGGTTTATTCCTAAGAAATATTTCAAGAAAGCTTACAACATTCGCACACGTAAGTGTACCAGAATATTTTAAAGTATTGACCCAGATAATACAATATTAATTCTACTATTTACTGCATTCATAATGGCTATACATTGCCAATTCGTATGATCGCCTGCTCGGTCTATATGTTTTTGACATTGCCCAAAATATTGTAATGGATCACGATTTAAAGTATTGTTTAAACATATTTTTAATTTCATTTGCAGGAGAAAACTTTTCACTGGACTAGAACAATACCCATACAAGGCTTTCGGATAACAATGTAACCAAGGGAATGCATGTTACTATGTGTATTCATGTACATGTCCCATGTGTGTGTGTGTTTTAAAAGTTTAAATTCCTTTGTAAATCACGAGTAAGTGAAAATCACTGTTAATGTGTTTATATTTTATTGAGGGATTTTTTTATGAGTTGTCGACATCGTAATATTTTGCGATGCAGATAATATGCTGTTTCAATTACCTTGACATCCTTCTGTGATTTGAAGTCTTTCAACGTATGAATTATAGATAGATAATAACCAAGATTGTAGATAGATGATAACCACGGTTTTTACGCTTCCCCGGCATTACGAGGATGTTGTGTGTGTATACGTCACACAATTAATTTACGTACGGATTTGTGTCCCATTGATGCTGAAGTAATCCTGAAAAGTAAACACCAATCAAGACATCTTCAATTATGTGTGCGTGCATTACTATAATTCTGTAACTGTGAATTAAAATCTAGCTGTACATTGTGACTTTCTTATTCTGGTCTGCAGGGATGCTAGTGATCCTAATTCTATACATACATGACCTTTTATAGTTTTAGAAAATGTATTGGTTATCTAAAAAGTCGTGACATATTTTTGGAAACGTTTGGCTATAAGTGTAATGAACTATCATTGTGAGCAGGGTCGGTTCTATTTCTGTGCGTGTGCGTGTATATCTTAGTATCTTAGCGATAATGAAGTCTGACTGTGAATTTGATCACGTTAAGTTGTACTTAGATTGGTGTTGTAGATTGAGAGAGTCGTGTTATCTGCTATAATAGGAATGAATGATTGATAAGTTACATACAAAGTATCATGTAATTGTGATTTTTAAAGGAAACAAGGTAAAATCCTTCATTTTACACAACTTATTTCGGTTTTAATGTTCCCTGCCTAGTGATTTTATCCTGTCTTTCACTAGTTTATCTTTAGTTAATTTATAATAATTTTGCAATAATTTGATTGTGTGTTTTATAAATTGTGTTAAATATTTGTTGATTAACCTGATTTATTTGAACGAATGCTCACCTAAATATATGCTTTCACAATTATTCTATGCATTTGCTACGGATTGTTATACAATTAAACAGCGTTAAAGATGTATTATATTTGTCTGAGGTTGGAAATATTTGTTTTTGTGTACATGTATTTTTTTTATTTCAATCTGTTGGAATAAATGTTATCTTAATGATGAATGATAATCCATTTCAACACAAAGTAACGACCTACCTGTTTTAAAAGAAGGTTGATACAGAAAGCCAGTATTTACTGTACCATATGGACATTTCGTCCAGTGAGGACTGTCTATGGTACTGTGGTAGAAACAATGAACATTTAGGACCAAACATATGTAAGACATTCTGTAAACTGTCAAAGATGTTACTGTTTGTGCATTGGTGTTTAACAGGGATACTTTTAATTCAAAATAAATAATCTATGCCAGATAGGTATACAAACCATTTCAAATGTTCATTACAAAGTGAAATTTGGTGGAAGCGGGGATATTATTTATGAGACTTTAGTGATACTGCTAATTGGTCAATATGGCTGTATATATAAAACATGTAGATTTATTTTTTTATTTATATATATCCAAATATCATTTATTCCACTTCTGGAATATACAGTATTACAATACGACTGCAACCCTGGTTTTATAGTACTGAGAATGGTAGAGAGAGGCTTTGTTACACAACTCGAAGAGCAAACGATAAAACGTTGTTTATATGGAAGCAGGTTCGTATCAATTTCATAAGTGGATATTCGGAAAGATTGTAATACACAAGCTTGAATTGTTTCTTTCGAAAAAAATGCAAGTAATGTATTAGTGTTTGCAGAAAAAGATCAGGTTATTAGATGTTTTTTTTCTGCGACACATTACATGTCCAAAATGGAGATCGTTGAGTTTGGCTAGGACATCGGGTCAAGAATTTCAGCCCTCGGACCTCCAACCCCCTCGGGCTAATATGAATGGTTGGTGGAGTATGAAAATGGGCATATTATAGCCTTTAAGTTTGTTTCTATGGCTGTCTACAAAAATGTACCTACACAAGTGTCATGCCTGAATTGTACCTTCTTACAGAGAAATGTTCTATACATGCTATTATACAAGAACATTTCACATTCCCATGTTGATTGTTTAATAATTATTGTATCACTCAATAAAAAATTCTATTGATTGGACAGCATTGTGTTTGTATTTAATGATTGGCATTGTGTCGTGTTTTATTTTTATTGATTAGAGGTTTTGTTTCATTGATTGAGCGTTGATGTGTGTTGTTTAATTGGTCGGATGATATCATGTAGTATGTATTGAATTGGCGGTATTTCGTTGGATTTTTATACGTCTGCCTAAAAATTTGACGGAAAGTATATATAACGGTATGGGGAGTGTCCGCCTCTAGTCAATAAGGTTTCAGCAAGATGACTTCCTTACATATAATTCGATATTTTGATAAAACTTTGTAAGCATTTACAATATACAAAAGCTAAGACTCACTCGTCGAAACTCGACAGATTCCGTACAAATAACAAACGGATTTATGTTAAAATATTTCACATAATATTGTCAAGATCGATTGGGTGCAAAACGTCATTAAATAAACTAATTAATTAATTAATGAAATGATTTTTTTCATGGTAGGTAGATTATAATCTGTCACGCATTTGTTTGAAATCAGCGCATTACTTAAAGGGATTCAATGGTTTTGTTTGATTTTGTTTATAGTCTTTTTGATAGCTAAGGTCAGTTAATGATGTGCCCCCTTTTGTGTAATGTATACGTGCTTTTGTGTATGTGTGCCAGAGACAGAGCATGGTGATGTAGCTGCCTCCTTCCGATAGTGCGGATCTGATGCCGACTTTAGACCGCTCCCTCGCTGAAATACCATGGCTTCAGTGACTGGTCATGTTCCCTCTCGAAGCCTCACTCAATAAATCCCTGATCACTCGACAATAAGAAACTTGTATATCTTCACCATGTCGATACATTATTGAATATTCCAGTCATTATGTTTGTAGATGACCTAAGCTGTTAATAGTATGTTAAAATGAAATCAAACCTTAAATGACACCGGCTGTAAATAATGTTAAAACAAAAACAACCAAGGTTTATGTGTATATTTATATAGATAAAGGGAAATAACTCTTACGGTAAATGCATGGACATAGCTACAGAAAATCTTCCAAAGCTTTTAATTAATCAACTGAAATAATCGCTAAGCTACCTTAAATGTCTCTGAAGCGCTTCCATTTTGAGTAAATTACCACACTCTGAATGAAATTTTAGCACTTAGTGGGTATAGATGCATCATAAACAACTATTGGATTTATTTATATAAGTTAATGGTCTACATGATTTTATGAGTATCATATAGATCTTTATAATTTGGTTAGAATTTTAGCCTTTATAAAACCTTTCCGGATGTGAAAGTAGTCAGTAGTTGATACATTTATATTACGGCAACGATAATGATAATTACACAAACGCACAGTCCTTCTTACACATACTACTCACGCGTTTCCCAAAACACTTACATATGCTACAAAATCCTCCCACATACATACGTACAGACATCAATTTAAAACAAATTCAAACAAAGATACCGACATCACTTAGTAGGTTCTCATAATAAATACTCTTTAAATATAATGTTATGCAGAGGACGCTGTTAAATGTAGTTGTGATAGGATTGGACGAGAAGCCATTCGAACATGTGTAGTGCTTTTTTAAGAAATCGGGTTAGTATAGCTAATCACCATTGTAAAACACTGTCACCTTTGTAAAACACTGTCACCATNTAAAACACCGTCACCATTTTAAAACACTGTCGCCATTGTTAAACACTGTTACCTTTGTAAAACA
>NW_018408670.1:834341-834573 GCF_002113885.1 Mizuhopecten yessoensis
ATCACCATTGTAAAACACTGTCACCTTTGTAAAACACTGTTAAACACTTTGTAAAACACTGTCACCTTTGTTAAACACTGTGTAAAACACTGTCCATAATCGTAATCATATCATTTTGTTTATGAGTTTTTTGAGCGGACGAATATATTCACGAGTGCGCGGCGCAATAAAGGAGTGCTTTCTGATCCGTTAGAAAAACACAAGTGTGTGGTCTTGCTTTTATCATATACCT
>NW_018408670.1:834592-849359 GCF_002113885.1 Mizuhopecten yessoensis
GAAATGCTTTTATTACTATAACAAGATTCAACAGGTATGTGATAAATAGATATATCACATAACACTAGCTGGCCCTCGAAATAGTGTTTACTTATAACTTCAATAAACCCCTTGTTTCTCCTTGGGTCACGCTTTTGGAAAATTACCTCCAAACAATAAAATGGAAAATAATAGAAAAAGATAGTGCGAGTAAATTTACGAGGGGGTTGGCCCTATCCTTAATACAGTCTTTACCTATTCTTTAGATGTGTGTTTTGTTGCGCATTAATTCATGCTAAAGGATATCAAACTACCAAGGCATACGTTAGGAAATATTAGAGAAAGGGTGGGTCTACCGCTTGTAGAGTCGATATAGTGTTTGCCTAAAACTTTAAATGTGTACCGTTTTTCGCTTTAAATTATGCTTAGTAAAATGGGACCCCCAGCCCATCAGTTGAGCATAAAAGTGAAAGATATTACAACTAAAGAGAGACAGGGCCTTACCGCTGGTATATTCGTTTTGGGTTTATTTATAACTTGAGATATGCTCCACGTTTCGTATTATATTCAACTAAGGGATACGAACCTAGAATTGGTTTGATTTGGTTTAATTTTGTTTAACGTCCTATTAACAGCTAAGGTCAGTTAAGGACGTGCCTCATGTGTGTAGTGTATGCGTGCTTGCGTGTGTGTATGTGTATGCAGGAGACAGGGTATGTTTAAGAACCTCGAAATCATAAAATGGAAAATATTAGTGGAAGATAATGCGTGTAAAAATGGGGTATCATTTTTTTTTGTTAAACGTCTCCTCACAACAGCCAGGGTCATATAAGGACGGGTGCCTAGGGACAGAACAGAAAGAAGACAGGATAGATAGGAAACTAGAAAGATTTGTTGTAATGGGGCAGCAGATCAATTATGGTTTTTTCCATGTCCTCTTCGTAGAAAATCCCCGATTCTGCAGGGCAACATTAGTAGCTTTAACGATACACATGGGTGGGATACAGCAGGTATGTTCTTGATTTCGTCAATGTTCCCTAAATAGAAGACAATGAAGTATGCCTGTATTCGCTTTACTGTATTCATATGGTCATTTTTGACCTTTTGCTGACGAATGTAATGTATGGATTCAATCATGTTTTTGTATTAAACCGTTTCAAGCTCGTCACCGTATTTACAACAAATGTTTAGAAAACACTTTATGGGTAAAATATTGAAACAGTTTCGTTCCTGTCACGTATTTTGGAAAATATCAAGCTAACAAATACTTGAATACAAATACTCAATTCTTTTATTATTGAAAAATGATTAATATTCGTGACAAAAAATACATAATCGTATTCTTACCAAAATTACGCGATTTATGATTCTTAATAGAATTGGTTTACTATATAAGCTGGAGATGTTTCCCTTCGATCGCTAATTACAGTCATTTTCACTATATTTGAGATTATGATGAATTAGTGTAGGTGTTGATGCTTTCCTGGGTTTTATCTGCTGTTTTTTTAGTATCCCATCATACATCACACCCATTATTGTTGCGAATGTAAGCACCACTTTCTCTATCATCATGTTTGCATTGATGTTAAACGCCTACCAATCACTTTTGCTGGTGCATACGCCAGCTTTCATACTTGTCACCTGTGTAGTATCAGGCGATTAGCATTGAGCAATGACGTCACTTTTGAAGGCAACAAAAATGTCAACAAACGCGTTTCCAACGAGTTGCAACGAGACTCCGAACCGTTATGATAACGTCCTGAGAAAACATAATTTTTGTCTAGTTCGTGACGTTAACTTGAAAAGCTTCAATCGCTGGTCATGTTCCCCTTCTAAGTAATAATACATAACTCACTGTATCAATAGGAAACTTAAATATCACCACCCTGTCGCTACATATTTGCCTGCAACAAAACCCGTTCTATAGTTCCGTATTAGAGTATATATATAAAGGGGAATTTATTCTTACTGGAAAAGGTCATTAAAACATATGAACACAACTACTGAAACCATTGAAGCCTTATATTTGTACTGAACCTTTTACTGATCTCTCACTGATACATGTGTAGAGCTTCTCTACTTTGAAATGACGTTTTAATGCGAATTCGATAACGTTATACATGTACAACACTTTGAATCATTTGAATTTATAATTAGTCTACATGATGCTAGTAACATCTTTAATTTAGTAAGGTAATCTTACCGTCACAAAATCATACCAGATGGAACAGCTAATCATTTCAGTAAACAAGAGTACCGCGGGGCGGAACAATATACGCCCGTCGAATGCCATATAGTGTTATATACGTTCTTACATTGAAATAAGATCTGCATCATTCAAAGAGTGGTTAGCTGACATGCTATAAAAATGTAAAAGAAAATCTCCGGATAAAAAAATCAAATACTGAAATGAACAAAGGGCAATAACTTTTGCAAAAATCGTCGAATCAAAATTCTTTTCAAGGAAACACAACAACATATGATTATTTAGCCTACTAAGTTTCAAAGAAATCTGTCAAAAAATGTAGGAGGAGATCTCCGGACAAAAAATCAAATACTGAAATGAACAAAGGGCAATAACTTTTGGAAAAATTATCGAGTCAAAATTCGTTTAAGGGAGACACAACTTCATATCATGATTATAATGTATACCAAGTTTCAAAGAGATCCGTTGAAAAATGTAGGAGGAGATTGCCGGACAAAAATCAAATACCGAAATGAACAAAGGGCAATAACTTTTGGAAAAATTGTCGAGTCAAAATTCGTTTAAGGGGGACACAACTTCATATAATGATTATAAAGTATAGCAAGTTCTCAACGAGATCGGTCGAAAAATGTAGGAGGAGATTGCCGGACAAACAAAAGTTTGCGCCGAACGGCCGGACGGACGGACAACGCCATACCATAATACTCCCGTCAAATTTGACGGGCGTATAAAAAGGTGCAGCAGTGAGTTTTGGATAATATTTCCTATTGTGGCAACGAATAAAACCAAACCTGAAATGACCATCGCTGTTAATAAAATATCAAAAATAAACGCAAACCAAATAAGGTTTATGCGTACATGCATATCGATCAGGGGAATTAACTCCTACCGGATTAAGATATCAAAATGAAAAGACATTGCTAATGAAAAATCTTTCAACGTTTCTGATTAATAAACTGACCTAATCGCCGAGGTTACATTAATGTTTCACTATTACTTTGGAAATTCCATTTTAACATGGATTGGATTCAGTATATTTACAGTTTCAATTTATCAGAATAAGTCAACGATCTACATGATTGTAGCATTATTAAGCGGATCTTGATTATTTGGTTAGAACTTTTGCATTATTAAATAATACCGTATATTAAAATATATGGTTTGGATTTAATCAAGTTAGGTTGGAATACATTGCCTAATTATTGGCTACGGTATTGATAATTACACAAACCCATTCCTTCAAATCCTCTAAGCCCCCTTCCAAATATTCTTTTATATGCAACAAATTACCCTAACATACAAAAGTACATACATAATAACCTCTACTGTCTAAAGTTATAAATACCTTGTTTCAAAACGAGGATACCGACATCATTGAGTGGCTGGCCGATGATAATTGCTATTTAAATACCATTTAATGCCGATAAACAGACACACTTTCAATGCATTTGTGGTAGGATTAGACGAGAAGTCATTCATACATATCTGCAGTTTTAAGTGAAGTATCATTTAAGTCATGGGGTCAGTATATCAGTATGTTACTTGGATTTCAGACAATAGTTTGCAATGATTAGATTTCATTATGTAATAGTTTGAACCAAAATGAATCATTCGGTCCTTTACACAATATTCTGTCAAACTACATGTTCCTATCAGAGCTTAACTGAATATTCACGAAGCGAGAAAGAACCTTGATTTAATACAAAAGCATACTATTTTTGTATTATTTTAATTATAAGATTGCGTAGAGAAATGGGATTTTACGCCTGGCTTTCATTATTTTTGAAATTGCAGTTAAAATATAAGGACTTTCAATCATTAATACTGATGGTTCGAAAGCTAACCATAAGGTCGCCGAATGTATGGTTGCAGCAGATGCTGCTATGGGATGCCGGCTATCAAATGATGCATCACTATTTTTTTTGCAGCAGCCCATGCTATCGATCTCGCCCTTGAACACATTAAATTAAATCAAATTGTTAAATCAACAAGAGACCCATGGGTCACCTGAGTTCTGATATATTTATACAGAGAGTTGATTTTTGTTTTTAAAACATAAACAGAAATTTTATTCAAAGTGACAAAAAACAATAAAAAAAACACTTTATTCAATACTAGCATAAAAATTAAGACTGAAAAGTATTTGGAACTCCTCTGATTATAAACAAGGAAAATGAAGAAATATTATCATACTGACTCCTTTGGGCCCCGCCCTACAGCCCTTGGGGGTAGGGCTGGCTCACATTTTTCGAAGTATCAAACTGTCAACTCAGTGTTATAATTCCTATCAAGTTATCAACATGTAATATCCAAATTATCATTTGCCAATATAAACCATAATAAATTTTGCCCCCCCCCCTTCCCCAGGGGTAAACGTGAGACCCTAGGTTAATGAAATTCACAATTTTGGCAGAGCACCTTAAAACCTTCCCATCTTTAAAGAGTATTTGATTCTACATATCTGGGTCTTGAGAAGAAGATTTTGAAATTTCAGTCAAATTGACCAGTTTAGCCCCACCCATCAGCCCATGGGGGTCAGTCAGGGCTGATATGTGCATACCATCAAACTGCTATCCAATACTAATAATCCTAACCCAAATTGAATTACTTCCAATGGAAATTAAACAAATGTTGGTCCTGTTTAACCTTAGTACAGTTTACCCCCTCCCTAGGGGGAAACGTGAGACCCCAGGGTCATGAAATTCACAATTTTGGTAAAGCACCTTAAGACCCTTCCATCTATGAAGAGTATTTGATTCTTCCATATCTGGGTCTTAGGAAGAAGATTATTTTTGAAATTGCAGCCAATTTGACCCTTTTTGGCCCGGCCCCTCAGGCCCCTGAGAAGAAGTCGAAAATGTAAATTGTTTACGGACGCACGACGGACGACGCCGGACGAAAGGCGATCGCAATAGGTCAGTTGAGACTTTGTCTCAGGTGACCTAAAAATGCAATATACGTATACACATGTATATGCGGCAGTATGAAGCTTAGTCACCTGCCAATACAACAAAGACATTTAAAAAGCATACAAACCACCGTCAGCAAATGATGTTTGACCTAGCTATGTCAATTTTTTTGCACAAAAAATAGAATGATACCTGCTAAACAATATTTATTTGCACAAAAAACAAGAGGCCCAGTGGGCCTGAATCGCTCATCTGGCATTAATCTCACACTTGTTATCTTAAACGTGACTATAATACAGCTACAGGCAGAATAAGTATATCAGTGTTTGATTCATAAGAACCTATTAAAATATTTAAACATATGATGCCTGTGACCTTGAATGTCCAATAAGGACATTTAGGTTGAACAGAGTTTATAGTCTTCTAACCAAGCAAAATATCATAAACCTGGTCATTTAAAAATTTAAACATATATTGACCACTGTGACCTTGAATATGGGCGAAGGTGCTTCATTTTAACAAACTTAGTAGCCCTTGGTCTTCTGCTTATCGAGAAGTCGTTTAAAGGTTTTAAACATATTTGACCCCTGTGACCTTGAATATATGTCAAAGTTATTCATTTTACACAACCTTGGTAGCCCTTTATCCAAGCATGTTACTGGCCAAATATCATTATCCTAGGCCTCTCATGGTTATTCAGAAAGTTGTGTAAAGGTTTTAAACATATTTGACCCCTGTGACCTTGAATATAAATAAAAAACATTGATTTGAACAAACTTGATAGCCCTTTATCCCAACATGCTACTGGCCAAATATCATCATTCTAGGTTTTCGGGTTATGGAGAAGAAATATTTTAAAGTTTTTATTAACACATTTGACCCCTGTGACCTTAAATACAAGGCAAGGTCATTAATTTGTACAAACTTGGTAGCCCTTTACCCCAGCATGCTAATGGCCAAATGTCATTATTCTAGGCCTCTTGGTTATTCAGAAGAAGTTGTTTAAAGGTTTTAAACATATTTGACCACTGACCTTGAGTATAAGTAAAGGTAATTCATTTGAAGAAACTTGGTACATGTAGCCATTCATCCCAGCATATTACTGGCCAAATATCATTATCTTAGGCCTCTTTGTTATTCAGAAGAAGTTGTATAAAGGTTTTAAACATATGTGATCCCTGTAACCTTGAATATAAGTCAAGGTCATTTAATTAAATACACTTAGTAGCCCTTTATCCAAGCATGCTACTGGCCAAATACCATTAGCCTAGGACTTTCGGTTATTGAGTAGAAGTTGTTTAAAGGTTTTAAACATGTTTGACCCCTGTGACCTTTAATATAAGTCGAGGACATCCATTTTAACAACCTTCGTAGCCCTTTATCCCAGCATGCTACTGGCCATCTATTTCGATTATTCAGAAGAAAAGTCGTTTAAATGTTTTAAACATATTTGACCCATGTGACCTTGAATATACATCAAGGTCATTCATTTTAACAATTTGATAGTCCTTCATTATAGCATGCTAATGGACAAATAACATCATCATAGGCCTCTTGGTTATTGAGAAGACTATGTTTAAATGTTTTAACATATTTGACTCCTGTGACCTTGAATATAGGTAAAGGTCATTCATTTTAATAAACATGGTAGCGATTTATCCTAGCATGTAACTGGCCAGATATCATTAGCCTAGGCCTCTTAGTTATTCAGAAGAAGTTGTTTAAATATTTTTTAAGACGATTGACCCAGTGACCTTGAAAATATAAGAAGGTCATTTATTTGAACAAACTTGGTAGCCCTTTATACCAGCATGCTACTGGCCAAATATCGTCACCCGGGGCATATTGGTTATTCAGAAGAAGTTGTTTAAATATTTTTTAAGACGATTGACCCCATGACCTTGAAAATATAAGAAGGTCATTTATTTGAACAAACTTGGTAGCCCTTTATACCAGCATGCTACTGGCCAAATATCATCACCCTGAGCATCTTGGTTATTCATTAGAAGTTGTTTAAAGTTTTTAACATATTTGACCCCTGTGACCTTGAAGATAGGTGATGGTCATTTATTTGAACAAGCTTCGTAGCCTTTTATCCCAGTTTGCTTCTGGCCAAATATCATTACCCTAGGTCTTTCTGTTATTAAGAAGAAGTCATTTAAAGTAAAATAATTGACGCCGGACGACGGATGCTGCACCCTTCGGGCCAGGTGATCTAATTATCAGCAAAATCTAGGTAGATATATATAATAGGGGTAAACATTCTCTCGTAAATAAGGTCTTTTGGTATCTGAATAAGCACACTCCGTAAAGATTATATATAAAATGTTCTCATATTTGTAAATAAAACACCCGTTTGACCATTGATGTTGCACATGGTTTATCAAGTCCTCGATTACTGAATCTTGACAGCTTTCTTGATATGAGAATACTGTCCCGTTCATGTGTCAAGATAAACCTCCGACTGAAAAACGAAAAATGCTATTGAAAAGAATTCTTTGATCAGCACATTCACCAGACATTGATATAATAGAAAATCTATGAAGGCATTTAAAATTCAATTTACAAATGGTATGCAGGACAGAAGGATACAGGATTTTATAAATCAATACCTCATAATACAGGCAAATGGGAGTATTACAAAAAACATTCACAAGTAAGTAAATCTATTTACTTTCGAAAAGGCAAAAAATACAACGCAAACTTGCAAGTCACTGTCGTGTAAAGGGACTACTAATGTATGGCACAGCACTGTACGCGCAACACCGATCATCCATATTCGCTGATGTAATGAAATCTTTGTTTCAAAATTGATTATCACAAATCAGTCGATTGGAGTTGAGCAGACACGGAATAGGTCAGTTTAAATGTAAATGACGGGACGCAAGCGGTTTTAAAAGTGTAGCTGTTGTTGTGGCATCGGTTCTTTAGTATGGTCTAGTATGGTCATTATACTCTAAACGCCTTGTAAGTACATGGTACGAAATCTTGTTGTTTAATTTATCTTACCGGGAAATCCTCCTCCAGCCAGGAATTATTATTCACGCAATGTTTTCGAAATCAGATATTTTTACTTCCTTGTCGATATTTCAATGATTTACACTTCCTTGATTAGTTGGCATGCTTCCATTAAATTCGAACCTAAATCAACCATTCTGTCCATTTAAAAGAATTCATGATGTTACGTAGTCGATATTTTTACTTCCTTGTCGATATTTCAATGATTTACACTTCACTGATTAGTTGGCATGCTTCCATTAAATTCGAACCTAAATCAACCATTCTGTCCATTTAAAAGAATTCATGATGTTACGTGCACAATTGTCAGTATACCTTATAAGCATAAAAAATGGGACAAACATAGAATATTTTTCACAATACTAACCGCAGTTAAATGGGTCAAGCAGTTTGTGAAACTGATATTCACAAAGAGGAACCGATCAAATTTCAATTTGTTAAAATTTATATCAATGTTTTATAAAAACTCACAAAACCACAGAAACATTATCACTCTTTCACATACAAACAACAACTGATAATTATATTATGTATCTCAGTAGGTATTCTTCAAAATGCAGTGTGTTCAGATCCACTTACGGGGAATTTAAATTGTGTATGTTCAGACACACAAAGAGTACACCCAGACCCTTACCTCATTCTGATCGAATCTCAAGTACACTCCAAAACATAAACTACAGCTACACATTCACATCCTCAAACTTTCTTTCATTATGTTTGCAGTCATCAGTCTTATACAGACCACTTTTCCTGACGATCTGTGTACAACAACCACTAACTGACCCTGCACTTGTTTTTCATGAAGGTACATACTGTTAGTTGATTTTCGAACAGAATAGGTAAAATTAATCATGTCCATCCACAAATACTGATTCTTTGAAAATATAGTGTTCTGTTACATTGGCAGATTTTGGCAGTTTATAAAATATGTTTCACTTATCTTCATTCCACCCAGGACACAGCTTTTAATTGTTTCTCTAAAAAGCCATGGTTATACTAGTCATGTAACATATCTTTTATTTAATATGTTCATTTTTTACGGATTGCATATGCAGAAACATGAAGCTTTAAAGTCAAATGCCGTTTGTAATTAAAAACTAAAAGTTTAATTTTGTTTAACGTCCTATTAACAGCTAATGTCATTTAAGGACGTGCCTCCATAGGTGTAGTATATGCGTGCTTGCGTGTGTGTATGCATGAGACAGAATATGTTGGGTGTGTTTGCCTCCTTGTGATAGCGTGGATCTGATGCCGACATTATAGTGCTATCTCACTGAAATGCTATGCTGCAGGCAACAAGCACAGCATTCCGCCCGGTCACATACTACTGACAACGGGTGAACCAGTTGTTGCCATTCACCTTAATGCTGAACGTTTAGCAGGGAATAACAACAATCATTTCTAAGGACTTTGGTACGTTCCGGCCTTAGGGCAAAACCCGTTGCCTCCCTCACCTGGGCGAACGCTTAACATTCAAGCCAAAAGTGAGGTGTTGCCAAGCAAGGCGCTAGGAAATTAAAGGTAGTTAGAAGTAGAAAGAAACATCCTAAATATTGCTATGGGCGCAGCAGATTTATTTTGGTCGCTTTTGTGTTCCAAAATAGAGGACACTAAAGCAAGTCCCCAATTCTGCTGGGGGTTACCTCATTAGTTGCCTCCTACAATACACGCAGTGGGTAACAGCAAGTGTATTCTTTTACTGATCCCCCGCCTGCGGGGATGGAATTAAAAGGAATTGAGCAAGAGTATTTTGAATTAAACCGCACAACAAAGACGTTTTTATTTTTGCAGGTCTGTGAAGAATATTGATTCAATGTTTACTCGGCTAAACGTGTACTTAAAATGAAGGTTATTAGTCATCGATATTCTCGGGATTTTAAACTTCCTGAATGCCATTATAATTCTGCTTAATATACATGAGCTTGATTGAAAACCACTATATTGAGTTAAAGCAAAACAAGTTAGAGAATATTATCCCTTAGAAAGTATTGATTGATAAGTCTGGTCTGATGAAAGATTACATATTTATTAACAAAGAACTTATGATCAATATTGTATTTTGTTTTTTGTGTCAGTAACGTTCAAAGGTAGTGCATCATAGAATACTTGTAAATAATAGTAATTGCTTATCTCGAATCAATAAAAGATCGGTTTCAGTAGGAAATGTACCTTAGACGTATATTGTTAACCTGATATTGTCAAAGTAGAGATATTCGGCAGCAGTTCAAATAATCGGAAGAGAAAACGTGTATCACAGTGTCAAAAAGCATCAATAGAAATAGTATGGTTATCTGCCCAACAGTAAGTAAACGTACCGAAACTTGTCAGATGAGACGAGGTAGTTACATCAGATAGGCGGAAATATATTCGTAGAACATTGATTTTGTATCTCATTAATGAGATTGTATACAGATATTGCTTACACTCTCTTAGTCTCTGCAGGTAGTGCGTAAGAATTGCACATGCTGTCCCCGTTGCATGATCGTAAGAGGCGACTAAATTTTGGATCTTATCTTTCTCTTCTTTCTTCTTCCTAATGTCTCCCTTGACAATGCCTCTCTTTTGGCCTTTGGTTGAGCGTTCGCCCATGTGAGGAAGACTTTGGGTTCTGTCCCTCGACCGAGACATACCAGAGTTTGTAAAAATGGTAGTTTCTACCCCTACTTAACGCAATTTAGGAGTTTGACGACTGGTTCGTCCGCAGTCGTCCGTTGGACGCCCAAACCGGTCACATTATACTGGCAACGGGCGAACCAGTCGTCCCACTCCTAATGTGCTGAGCGTTAAGCAGGAGTATAAACTACCATTTTTAAAGTCTTGTCTCGGCCAGGGGACAGAACCCAAAGCCTTCCTAACAGGGGCGAACGCTCAACAAATGGCCAAAGGGAGACATTAGGAAGAAGAAAGTTATTTAGAAAGGAGAGAAGAGATACGGTCCCAAATGTAGTCGCCTCTTACGATCATGCAATTGGGGACAGCAGGTACAATTCTTACGCCCTACCTGCAGGGTCATTCTTCAAAACTTTGAACACCTATTTGACAGATGTCTTGAGCAATACAATAATTGACACCCTACTACAACATATACCACCCTTTATTTGACGATACACTTCTTAACCTTCTCTCTCCATAGTAATGCTCTCATTATTTTGTTTCAAGTATATTTGGTTATTCCCCATCTTAGAATAAGTTATGGCCAGGGTTAGGGCCCTGGGATCAATACCCTTAAATATATAATTTTGTGCAGTTAGTTTTTCATAACCGTGTCACAAAATTTCTTCGTAATATATTTTGATAATCTTTATGAACAATTCATGTCGAGAAATGGACAAGAGACAATGTCTTCTTGGCGTTCCTAATGAAGAAATCCTTTACTGTTCCGCCATACGTTTAAGCGACAGGTATTGGTGGGTTTCTGACTATTTCTGAATAAACGTGAAAAACTGATTAATGAGTAAAACCTACTGATATCGTAGTTGTGCGGTTTGCAATTTTCCCTACGTTACCTTCTTGCGTGCATACTCGAATTAAACCTGTTTCCTTTTATTGAAATCCTACTGTGAACGGAAATCTCATTAGATTTATATATCATGATACTAAGCAATGTTGTTTGCGATGTTTTATGTAAATTTAAAACGACAAGCATGTGTTGTGTGTGAAATTGGGCTCGCTGTCACTGCGTTGTCGTTTAACAACGTGGAATGTACATGTTAACTTCTCACTGAATAACACGAATATTGCACTTCTTCGGTTGAAGCTATTTTGTCACCGTCTTTCCCAAAAGATATAACGTACAATACTGGACGGTGGCTTCAGGTCACGTCATTATGATCAACTATGTAAAAGTTCGTTGGGATATATATATTTTCAGTAAATAATCGATTTTAAAGGTGTTGTTTAACTAAATAGCCCCTTTAACAGCATGGGTCCCTCCGTGACGCAATGGTGTTCTGATAACTATATATATTTAAGTACGATATATGATAATGTTCACGTAATTGACATATTTGGACATCTTAACATGTGCTCACAATATGATTATAAACTATTGGATATTAATAGTTGAAAAGTGCATCCTGAACGAAAATAGAAATGAATATATTATTATTTTATATAATCCAAAAACAAAAATTTCGAAAACCGCAGAATAATTAGTCAGACCAATGCCGAGATATTGATGTGTAAAGAGTACGATTTCCTCCTGTCCTTCTATGATTAAAAAGCATAAGCGAAACTTCCGTTGAATTGTACACTTTGTGAATGTGACGTCACACGTTCAACGGCTTTGGTACAATGTAGCCACCATGGAAGGAACAGGCGAGAGCGCAAAAAGCCAGACAACTGCAGATTGCGAATTAACACGAGTTTAAAGTAATCAGATTATGCTAAAAATCACATTATAAAAATTATATGAGTCCAGCTATATCAATTTTGCCAAAACTTTCAGACAGTGGGTTGAATAGAAACCAAACTAACGACTCTGAAGAGGGTAACACATTCTGGTAGAAATGCATGACAATAGGCCTGTTCGCTTATGTGAAACAACCAGTTTGTCTTTTTGTAAATGTAACATTTTCGAGAACAAATCCTGGTGGACCTGCAAAGTTTCATGAAGGCATCGCAAGGCTTTGTCAAGGCTCGCTTGAACGCAGCATCAGATTTATTTAGATTACTAGGTCCGACCCTATTTCGTCAACAAGCAGCTCAGGTCCAACCGTTTAGATCGCGATAAACGAAAGTGGCCCAGTGTCTAAGCACTAAAGAGAAATTTGCTGAATAAACGAATTTGAGGGAAATAAAATAACAATTGTCTTCATTTTGTTAAACAACAATTTGTTATTCTTTAATTTAGCCGGAACTTCTATACATTACATGAGCTGTTGATAGGACGTTAAACCCTGTACAACCATGTCCGTTTGAAATCCTTTTCGTTCCTATAGAACTTATTCTATAATCGTCGTTGAATGGCGCCATTTTACGACCAGATTCTATATATTTCAAACTTGTATATTGTGGTAACGCTATGGTCCTAGCGCAAGGAAATGTATCGGTAAAAATGTTTTTTAAA
This sequence comes from Mizuhopecten yessoensis, assembly GCF_002113885.1. NCBI lineage: Eukaryota > Metazoa > Mollusca > Bivalvia > Pectinida > Pectinidae > Mizuhopecten > Mizuhopecten yessoensis. The sequence goes on from NW_018408670.1 coordinate 847,773, forward strand.
ACATTTCAACGTTTGTGTCTGCAATAAAATGTATTGGATATTTAAATATCCACTAATATCCACCGTTTAATTATAAATTGACGAATCGTGTCTTCCCTATTTTAGGCCATGGACTTAAATAACATCTTATCTAATTTCGTGGTAAGGCCGACGAATAAAACAGCATACTACCGACAAGTTGCACATTGATTGTAATTTTTATGCAACACTTATTTGCAGTGCTAAATTTTTGAGATTAAAAAATAAAACCTTTTTTCTTCATTTAATAAACATGTTATAACATATCGGTTCTGTTATGAATATCATCTCGACCCAACTTAGATGTGAAATTTGCGTACAGGTAAATTACACTTAACAAGTGTGTCCAATGCTGATAGCAGTAGACAGAAAACACACCTTTAAAACCTGTGTCCAGGAATGACATCAACGGGATGTCAGCAGACGGGCAAGAGGGTACCTCATGTTAGTACGCAGCATTTTCATTGAATAATAATGACCTCGATCAGGTTAGATGGAGGGGAAATAAATAAAAATCAATTTCATTGTCACTATAAATATAATGCAAATCACAATCAGTACAACTGAAATATTCCTGAGAAGAACGCCATATGCTGGGTCATATTTTGCACTGAACAGTAGGGTCAATGATTTGTGAATCTTGAACACGCTCATTCATTAGATTAGTGAAATGGACAGGTTCATCTTCTGCAAGATTCTTAACATTTGTGTGTATATTTGTTGAGTATAACAAATGAATTAAGTACAACCGTGTCACGCATGTATGCATAGCCTATTCGTATGCGTGTTCGGACACCCGTATATAGTACATCGTCTGCCTACTCGAAAACTCATTTTAACATTTAGATTGTAAAACCCGTCGTTCATTTGTATGTAGCAGTCAGTAACGACGGAACATTTCATTTAAATAAATGAAGGGTTTCGTTTCAGAAAAATCGCAATATCTCGGAAACGGAGGACTTCACGACGTTGGCACTTTTCTACCTTTTTATCATAGCATAATATAGCAATTCCGTCTGTTACCGGTTGTAGTAGATCAGCACTCTTGTTTGGAAACATCCTTGTCAAATCATGTTTCTAATGAATTATATTGTGACTTATGAAATTTAGCACACCGAGTCCTTTGAGCCCCACCATACAGCCCTTGGGGGGTAGGGCTGGATCAAAATTTTCAAAGTATCAAACTGTCACCTCAAGGTTATAATTCCAATCAAGTTATTAACATGTAATATTCAAAGTATCATTTGCCATTATAAACCATAATAAATTTTGCCCCCTCCCCCCTCCTTCCCCAGGGGGTAAACGTGAGACCCTAGGGTCATAAACCTTAAGACCCTTCCATCTATGAAGAGTATTTGAAATCTACTATATCTGGGTCTTGAGAAGAAGGTTTTTGAAATTTCAGTCAATTCAACCCTTTTTGGGCCCCACCCATCATCCCCTAGGGGTTAGTCAGGGCTTAAATGTGCATACTATCAAACTTCTATCCAATGCTGATAATGATAACCAAAATTGAACTAATTCCAATGGAAATTAAACAAATGTTGGTCCAAAATGTGATTTCCCTAT
>NW_018408670.1:849580-994811 GCF_002113885.1 Mizuhopecten yessoensis
TTAAAGACTTTGGTATGTCTCGGCCAGGGGACAGAACCCAAAGCCTTCCTCACAGGGGCGAACGCTCAACAAATGGCCAAAAGTGAGGCATTGTCAAGGGAGACATTAGGAAGAAGAAAGTTATTTAGAAAGGAGAGAAGAGATAAGGTCCCAAATTTAGTCGCCTCTTACGATCATGCAATTGGGGGCAGCAGGTACAATTCTTACACCCTACCTGCAGGGCAGATTGAAAAGAAGATTTTTGAAATTTTGAACCTTTGTCCATGGAAGGTCCCTGCAAAATTTCATTGAAATCGGTTCAGGGCTTTTGGAGAAGAAGATTTTTGAAATTTTAGTCAATTTGACACTTTTTGGCCCCGCCCCTCAGGCCCCTAGGGGCTTGATACTACGGACGGACAACGACGGACAAAAGGCGATTGCAATAGGTCACTTGAGACTTTGTCTCAGGTGACCTAAAAACATCAATGTAATCATTGGCAGAATTTAGTTTTGTCTCAGTTAACTAGCAACCCATAACGGAACCGAGCGGAATTGTCTACCAGATGCCTTTAGCATGATATTTTAGTGAGAAAGCACTAAAAGGTCGGCATCAGAACCAAGCTATCACCAGGAGGCAAATACACCAACATGTCACCTCTAGCACACTTATACGCATGCATGACGCACTTGAAACCAAGTTATTAAATGACCTTCGTTGTTGATAGGACGTTAAAACATGTACAACTAACCAACTAACCTCCGCCAAAGTATCCATCTCAGGAGTTATCTGATGATGAGGTAGTTGTTCCAGAGAACTACCAGTAAATTCTCACTTGATTTTCTTCCCAAGATTTGATTTTTTTTATACAGCGACCAAGACACATAAATTTAATGAATCGTTTCTAATGTTTTTCAATGAATGCAATGTTGCGTTTAGCGATCTCAATCACCTACTGTTAAGAACACATTGCCTTTGGCATCCACACTCAACACGCCTGCTATCGTTAGGAAAGCTATCTTTCAAAACGAAGATTCATTACTTAAATAACGTAAAACATACACATTTAATACGGCCATTGTAAATTTATTAATGAGAGGGTGGCTCAAGTGATATATTATTCGGTCTTCTTTCATGTGGTATCGTTTCGGTAATCAGTTCTTCCAGGGAATCTAGAGGTAAATTATCTTTGACAAGTCATCTTGTCCAAGACATTTCACTTCCTAGTTGTCGATTTTTCCAGCATTTAAACCGCCGCAACTATTTGATATTGTGTCACAAAATTTCGAACTAAATTGAAAATGAATAATTCTATCCGTTGAAAAGATTCTATTAGACAACGTTGTCAATTTAGTTGAGCCTGTTATAGGAACATAGCAGGAAGACTTTAAAACGGTTTCGGGTTGCTAATTAACAAGTCTTTAAAGTCTACCGTTTTCAGAGCTGTATAATAAGATTTGAATTTTAAGTGTTCACACTCATACACACAGTTATATACCCGATATATTCGTCTTACCTAATCATAAAACCGTACTCTTATACATGCACAAATACGTTCTATTTGTTTCTTTCCCGATGTAGACAATAATCAGTCTTTGTAACGGCCAATGTCTGCCAATTTATTTACATTACCACGAATGGACAATGCACTTGTTTTCATGAAGGTATTGAGTAATATGTTGATTTTGGAATTTTAAGTCCGTCTTTATGATAGCACTGGGCGACATGAAATCAATGTCAAGTGTCCTATGTTATCATACATGAACCTTGTCGGCGATCGAACAAGAGTACTTTAAATATCATTTTACAAAAATACATTTCCATTTACACAGCTCTACCAGGAACTCACACTGTGCTAGCTCCACCAACTAATATTCAGAATATATTAATATATTATAAATTAATATATTAATATATAAGAAGAAAAAATCATTATTCATCGGTATTTTAAAGATTTTAACCTAGAATTCTGCCAATATACGCATCGATTCGATTTAAAATCTTGATGTTTAATCCAAACAGAAAAGGTAACGCAGAATGTCATCCTTAAACTATATTGTCCGATGAAGCTGGTATAGTGGACTTAAAGTGAACATAAACATGAACCTTAGATCATTATATTTTCAGCAAATTTCTATACAATAAGTATTTGATTATTTCGCCTGTGAAGTTCAGAGTCAATGTAATATATGTTCTCGTTGATCAATACAATATACTGGATTTCAAAAGTTTCAAAAAGAGAATCATCAATAAATCCAAACCGAAATAATTACCATCCCGTTATTTATTTTCTTTAGAGACCGAAAATATCTGTACCAAAGTATTTCATCTATAACGGTTGTCTGCCAATCAAAGTTTAAAAGCACGAAATATATATTACAATCATTCCATGGTGTTTGTTTTGTTCTTAGTGAACCTAAAAAAACACCCCAAAAAACAAGGATAGCCACCATGCAGCAAAACACCGTCGAAAAGATAAAAAAAAAAACATAAAAAAGAAAGGTATGTCCTATAGGCAGAAGATACTATTGGTTTGGTTTGATTTAATTTTGTTTAACGTCCTATTAACAGTTATGGTAATTTAAAGACGTGTCTCCATGTGTGTAGTGTGTGATCGATTGCGTGTGTGTATACAAAAGACGGGGTATGTTTAAATACTCCAAAACATGACATAATAGACCGATAAACTAAACTGATATTATTTATAGAGACACTAAATGTAATCACTTCCTGGTAAAATACCCCGTATAAAAGAGGCGTATACTTCTCTGGTAACGCACACTTCTGGTCCCTTCCGTTAGACGATGATCATATATATTGTTATTTGTTTTTAATCCTAACATTGTTTGGAACATAACTGATAATATTATGAAGATGGAAGCGGGACAGTGTTTTCTTTTGGTTATTTTGGTCAGTATTTCACTTCTCTCGCTTTCGCAAGCGTCGTTTTCCGATGTCATTCAACATTACAAAGTAAGTCTATAATAAATAATTTTATTTTGTTTGGTGTTAGCATGTATACAGGTATTTATTCTATGCCAGCTGAAGGTAGCGACGGTGGTGGAAGGGTTGTCTGGACGCCGGAATAGTTGTTGGGGACGTTCCGGGGCGGGGTTTTAAACTTTCCATGACTGCAGATACAGGGGTTTTGTTTAATGGTATAATATTCAGCCGACGATGATGACAGGGCTTGAAATTATACACAGTTTGGGCATGCGATGTTGGTACCTAGAGCTTATTTGCCGCCCGGATATGTGACGTGGTTGTCATGTTGCAGAGTTAGTGCCTTGTGGTGAAGGTCACGGTCTATGGCGGACGTGCAGGATTCGGTTGATATGATGGATCCTATTGAGGTCACTGGGTACCGGAATTGATGTGGCGGGTGGATACGGTGAAGTATTGTGTGGTGTCGACCGTAACAGTTCGTGTATAATAGTCCGATGTCTATTATAAACTGAGTTATGGAAGTAATATATATATCAGTAAGGTAATACTGAGTATATCTTAAACTGTAATAGAAATGTACTGTATTTAACAGTGAATTTACCCACAGAGGTGTACTTGAACATTTTCCAGTGAAGAGAACTTGGTGTGTTGAAGAGTACACTAGTACAGTGCTGTTTCTACCTTTTGAGCTTTATCTAACCAAGTTTGCTAGGCATTACAGATATTGTGGAGATAATCAACTCTTCATTATTTGATTATTTGCCGAGTTTAAGTTACCTAGGGGGTCCGTCATTATATATAAATATATATATATATATATGGGGCAAAGAAGTAATTCCAACTGTGTGGACAAGTTTAGGTTGTCAAATTTTCGGAGCGATACGCTCCTTTTTCAAGACACAGTGAAACAGAACAGTTACCTGTACATATACATCATATTACAAGAAGATAGAATTGATATATACATATGTTTAAAGGCTATGTCTACTGTAAATATACAGAGTATACATTTAAGTATCTAGTACTTCTACATATTTCACAACGAATTGTTATATGTATTGTTTTAAGGTAATTAAATTGTACATTGGACTTAGTGTTTTTGGTGGCTTGATACAATATCAGTCACCATGAATACAGTCCTTCGTGACATGCTGCCATTGTGGAAGTTTTGTTTTCCAACTTACATAAATGTAGCAAGATAATATTTATTTCACAATTATCGTCCTAATAAATGTTAATGAAGTTCATTGTCGAGCTTACTCAATGTTGAACTAATGCTCGGATTAACATGAGTCATGCACACTGTTTACTTCCGCATTGTACTTTACGACACACACGCAACTATATACCTTTACTTGATGATAGCTCATCTATAGTGACTTTACCGAACAACATCTCAAATAGATGAAAGCATCATTTGATCGTCGTCAATGGAGCAACAAACTGTGACTTTGATGTCTGACGGACTACGCCTTCATTAAACAGGATTCTTCGCATCAATTAGGGCAACGGCAACAAACACTAAATGTGTTTGCTACGTTCTGACAAGCGTAGGCAATCAAACATTTTATTTTTAATTGTTCAGGGTTGACTTGGCAGGTGTCGTCGACCCCTACCTTCCACGATTACCTGGTATTGTTCTTTATTTTTTTAAATTATGTTCATGTTCATGTTCCCTTTATTCATATCTTGTACTCGTTCATCTGTATTGAAGTAAATTACAATTATGTTGACATTTAGGTATTCTCTATTTTTGATGTATTTACTGACATTTTATTTTACAATTGATTTACATATGTAATAACTCATTTTTGAACCGTAGATTTTCCTGCCACGTCCCTCCGTCTGTCTGTTCTTTCGTCACAATTGGTTCAGTTGTGATTTATAGCGGGGTTCGATTTCCCGATCAGCAGTTAAATTGTATGGATCACATGGATTTTATTCGGGCAATGCTATGCCACATTACTATAATTAGAACCCTCGTGTGCTTTCAACTTTTAGTTATTACGAAAGCGAGTAACTCAAAATAGTGTAGAATTAAATCGGAAACCGACCCCTTTAATGAAAAACATTTTTATAACAGTTGGTGTGAACAAAAATTAACCCAATATTTACAAGTAATTACATCATTATGTATAGTTGACCTGCGAACTGAAGACAGGTTCATTGGGTGAAATGATTTTTTTAAAATATCTCATGGAGTCACATTCTTTATCTTAGATATCGAATTGACTGAAACAGATAACTTAATAGTTACCTCTGTAACCTTGTCTTTTAGAAAACTACATTGTGTCCCACAAAGAAGTTAATACAGAACGGTGATATCCAGTGCCATATGAATGGCGTACCCGTCATAGTTGAAGATTTTCTACAGACTGGCACTATATGTGATATAGCATACAGTCATAGAAGTCAGCGACTTTTGTGTGAAAACAGCATTTGGCATAATTTTGGAGGTGAGTTCACTAGTTCACTAGTGTACGGCTGTTCAAAATATATTTACAACGAGAGGCCTAATGGGCCTGTATCGTTAACTTGGTTTATATGTTGCACCAGTTCATGTTACTTTAAAATTAATCAAGAGATCCCAGAGGATCCTGGCCCCCACCATAGTACTATCTTCATTAGTTCTGTCAGTTTGATATTTTTTCTTCTTTTCTCTTATCTGTTCGATCGGTTTGCCTATCTGCTATCTTAATCAATCTTTTGATCAAACTCAAATGTAAACATGCACAACTCAGGACTACTGAGTGAAGGGAAACATACATAACAAATTTGAGAAAAAAATCCTTCAGTTAATTCTGAGAAATAGCGATATCAAACTTACACTGTGACAAGATGACCGGCCGACATTTCATATGCATAACTAAGAACAAGAGGAACCCTTATGTGAAATTTGAGACTTTTTGAGCAATAGGGCTAAAACACTTTTACTCCCTAATTCAATCATGGGGAACCTTTATTTGAAATTTGAGAAAGTTCCTTCTCATAAGTTCTCGGAAATAGCACTAACAAACTTTAACTCTAAAATTCAAAATAACGGCCTTTCGGCCATTGTGGTTTTGCAATTACGGACGGACCACGGACCATCTGATGATGGTGGGCTAAAAAAGGCTATTTAAGGCTTCGTGACTTTGTTTTTTTCGCAAGATATTGTGCTAAAATATCGTTCAAATTTGATGGAGCCTGCTATGCATGTACATGTGTATCGGAAATCGAAAAAGGCGACTTATTTAGCCCCCCCTCCTGCAGAATCGGTTGTTTTCTTCCATGTCTTCTACGAATAGGACACGAAAGAGACCAATATTGATCTGCTGCCCCCATTGCACATGGGATCTTTTCGTTTATGTCTTTCCTTTCTTTTCTATCTTCTTCAGGCAGTGTCTCCCTATGCACCCGTCCTCAAATGACTCTGGCTGGCGAAAACGTTAAACCCAAAATAAATTAAACAAAATCCACGCATAATTAATTAGTATGTTTGATCGTATTCTTTCACGTCCAATCGGCAATGCCAGTCATTAAGGGCTAAAAAACATTGTAAAAATAGACTTTCTTGAAACTGAACACATCAAACTAAAATACAACGGTGACGAACTCGGCGCCCTTCCGACTAGACTACCGTGCCTCCGCATATAGATGTGATAATACATATTTGTACTATATTTGAGGTTGAGAACTGTTTCTAAAAAGTGTCGAAACGAAAAAAAGAATTTACTTAATGAATTTAGCTGAATTAATGTATAGATTTCATATTTCCTTTATGACACGGACAAATTACATTACATAGCAATTGTCTTCCTTTTTACATGTTTCAAACCGTGCAAAAAAGTTGATGGGGCAGAGAAAAACAATTAAACAACTGAAAGGGACGTGGAAAGATATGGCGTCGGTGTCAAGGTCCAAAATGCACCCCCTCCCCTCTGTAAAGGTTTTGGTCATCTACACTTTTCACCGACGTCAGCTAAAACATATCTGATCTCCTATTATGTCTGGACTGTTGATTTTTATATAGCAAATTCAGTCGTTAGTGTAAAGCTGATTAAACTTTACACGCACTTACATTGATGTTACACATCGTGATTACAACCCTGCACCAATTATCTTGTACACATGCCCTTTCTCCTGGCACGACAGCTTCAGCTGCTGGGCGATGCATCTAGTGTTTTGTTTTAATTGGGACATTACTCCTTAATTTGTTATTGTTTTTTTCTGTTTAACTTGCTTTCATGGTGACATATTGTCGTCAAAAGCTAATTAGTTTCGTATGTCGAAATAAATTTGTAAAGATGTCGATATGATTTGAGAAGATATGGAAATAATCTTTGATAATGCGGACACAGTAAACAAATTATTTTGACCGTGTTTCTTTTAGGTAAAGAATTTTCTTACATCTTAAAGTTTTTCTTCTACTTTTGTTTTTCAGATACATCTGTGCACAGACGTAAACGGTTCGTGGGATGGGTATTTGCGGCGATCGTTGTGTGCATATTGTTTTGTAAGATGTGATTTCTATTCATCAGAAAACTGTTTCGGCAGTCAATGTTGTAGGAGTTTATAATGTACTAATTTTTCGTCTAATTCTTTTTAATTTCTAAAATATTTATTGACAATCGAATGGCAACATGTCAAAAGGATATGACATTATGCTAAAAGCCTATATAAATCATCCCCCTTGATGGTTAAAGGACAGATATGAACAGACAAAAGTTTAATGTCAATAATACAAATGTTTACCAGACGTCATGATTGGCTATTGAACTTTTAGAGAAGATGAAAACCATCAACGTGTACCATTCTATTAAATGATATATATAGTCATTAGGCTCAAAATGGTAACATTTCATGCGTCTGCTAGTATGCAAATTGTTATACGCATGGTAAGGATATAGTAATATTGATAAGGGTTAAAAAAAATCGTCAGATACTAATAAGCTCGTTTTCTAATCACACTTTGTCTGTAGCTCCAGTGCCAATCATGAACCTGGTGAAATAGCATGTATAGTTTGATAATTCATTCTTGATTGAATAATATACATTGTAATAAGGGAGGTATTCCCACAATGACACATCAAATCGAAGACCATACAGTCCAAGTTAAGGTCTTCAACTGAACATTAAATACATTATGGGGATTTAGATTTGATCACGATTTCATCAGCATTAAATCTGACTATATACTATTATGAAGCAAATCTATACAATCATATTTAATATGGGAGAATATACAGGAATAGCATAAACAAGATCATAGTACTGTCATAGTAACCAGCTTCATATGAACACTATATAACATATGTTTCAAATACAAGATATGTTTATGTTCTAGGTATTATACAAGAGATGCAATATATCTTTTTGTTTTATAAATGTGTTTTAGAACAAAATTCAGAATTTCCAAATGACCATCATCATTGCATACGTACACATAATTAGATGTCCATAAAGTAAATGGGAGAGATGAAAGTCGTTATGGATATTTTTATTGGAAACAGTGGACAATAAGGAAAGAAATGTGAAACAATTTCTTGGTATAGACCACAATCACACATAAGATAGACCACAATCACACATAAGATAGACTACAATCACACATTAGATAGACCACAATCACACATTAGATAGACCACAGTCACACATAAGATGGACTACAATCACACATAGGATAGACCACAATCACACATAAGATAAACCACAATCACACATAAGATGGACTACAATCACACATAAGATGGACTACAATCACACATAAGATCGACCACAAGCACACATTAGATAGACCACAATCACACATGAGATAGACTACTAGCACACATGAGATGGACTACAATCACACATAAGATGGACTACAATCACACATAAGATAGACCACAAGCACACATATACACAATATTTTCGTTTAAGTTATCAACATTCAAGTCAATATTTAAATTGCTACATCCGTTTGAAGCTGACAAAGTGAAATATTACCTTTTTATACCTTATTTCTTAATACACTTGTTACAAACACGCCTTCGTCCTCACATTCAATTGACATGTTCAAAATGAATTTCTTAAATTTGCTGACAGAAGTTATTTTATATTAGTAGGTGATAGTTTATTAAACTCTCGAAACATTGTCTTAAAGAAACTGTTTTTGTAACTATTTGATTTAGAAATTGAAAGGTTAGATAATCTATTTCTACGCAGAGGATATATATTTGCAACATTATTTATAATAAAAGGGTAAAAAAGCAATTTCTTCGGAGAACAAAGGAGTCTGACCATGAATTGCTTTGTACATTCAAATTAATTGGTGATATTTACGTCTTTCTTCCAATGGTTGCCATTCCATTTCTTGATAAGTCCTGTAACAATTTGTGTGCCTCCAGTTGGATAGATTATATTTCTTATAAATAATTAATTGTTCCAGATTATATGGGCATATCCTAGAAAAGGCCGTATGAATGCAAAATATACTTCTCTATTCAGTTAATATTTTGATTTGTTTGTTTGTTTGTTTGTTTGATTTTGTTTAACGTCCTATTAACAGCTAAGGTCATTTAAGGACGGCCTCCCCTGTGTGCAAGATGCATGCGTGTAGTGTATGTGTGTGTATTTTGGGAGGCTGCGATATGTTCGTGTTAGTCACCTTGTGATAGCACGGAACTGATGCCGACTTTATAGTGCTACCTCACTGAGACATACTGCCGAAGACCCCCAGCAGGACGCCCCACCCGGTCACATTATACTGACAACGGACGAACCAGTCGTCCCACTCCTAATTTGCTGAGCGTTAATATTTTGAACAACATAATATAATATATCTATTTTAGCATATCTTTTTCGTATATGTACTGTATCTGAGGTCCAAAATTTCAATTTTTCGTTTAAAGTAACGGCGAAATGATTATTGGTTAAATCATTTCCGTGATAACACCTTCGAAGAGATTTTGTGGTACATACTGTTCCATTTTTCCTTGAAAGTAAAACAGACTTTATCTAAGTAGGATTACAAATAATGCCCATTTATTTATTAAGATCACTAGTAAGAAGATGTGCAGATTGATTAGGATTGTTATCAACAATAACATATAAGAAGGTGTCATCAGCAAAAAGTTTATAATAAAAGAATAATCGATCCATATCCGATCCCTCGGGCACTCCTGCATTAACATTTAAATATGTGGAGAAAAAAACCTCGACGATGTCTATCAGAAAAGTAGTTAGATACTAGGTTTTTTCAGTATCAAATTTTCTTTTACAGTTAGTATTATAGTATGGAAGTTTGATGTCAACAGAATATTAAGTAGTTTTCATTTACGTCAGGTTGGGGAATCGAGTTTTAACAATCTCCTTTGAAAAAGAGTTCATAGTATATACGTTTTATCATACGATTCTGGAAGTAATACGATTTGGTTTTTTCTGACCACCATAAGTTTTAACAGCGTCAATCTAAAAAGATACCAAACATTCCTATGGAATATGATAATCAGCAATTAAATTCGCAATCTTCTTCAAATCTTTGTTTGAGAAAATATGAAGTATAGGGGTTTATCATTACGAGACAGAAGTTTGATTTATGTATCTTGCAGGTCCACCACGAGGATCTGATCCAGTAATTAACCAACGTCCAGTCATTACCTGTCCTACAATACAAACGAAATATTATGCACCGTCTAGAAGAAAGTCTGTGGTTGTAACCTGGCCGGAACCGACTGCTACTGATCTTGAACAAGGTGCCCTGACGTAGGTTTTATTGTAAAATTGAAATAGATATGTTTTGAAAACGCATTATATTAAGTAAAGGCATAAAACTAGCCATTGAAACGATTCACATTTTATGTACCTTAATTCTAATACGTATGCTTACATTTTGTTTTAAACCTGACACATAAATGGCTCTTTCATTTGTATTTCCTAAAAGGCCACAGAGAGAATTTGGGTTGCCGAGTGGTTCAAGTTTTGTACAGGGTGAAAAATCAATCGTGTATAGTGCAACGGACGACCACGGAAACAAAGACACCTGTTTCATCCTGTTTGAAGTTAACGGTAAGTTTCCATTTTTTTTCTATTTTAAAAGGTTATTCTCATTCATTTTCAATATATAGGCGGATTGGTCGAGTGGTAAACACTCCGGCCTTCCACGTAGGCGGCCGGGGTTCGATTCCCAAAGTCGTCGTACGCATGTGTACCTTTACAGTTGGTGAAATACTGCGAATCCATTGACATCATCAGCCGGGTCCATCAGTCTCTAGACGTTTCAACCCTTGTCCCGGAACGTTCTCGTGATGGTGGGTCGACAGTGGCGATCAACTCACTGCCCGTCAATGGATGGCTTCCAGTCTTTCTCCTCCCGTCTGTTCCACAACCAGCATGATGCGCGCTCAGCAGCCTCTGCTAGCCTGCGCACCGCCGTCTTGCGTGTCTTTCCAACTAATCCCACAGCCTGCAATGTCTTCCGGGCTGAGCGTGCCGGGAACCCTCTGCATCCGACCTCCACAGGAAACAGCCAAGTACGCCACCCTCGCTCCCTACATTGTTCCATGAGCTCCGTATACTTGGCTCTCTTTCTCTCATTGGCCTGGTCGCACCGCTCCTCCCAGGGCACAGTCAGCTCGATGACTATAATCTGCCTGGATTCGGCAGACCATATCACCACATCCGGACGTAGCGTTGTCTGTACGACGTCCGGAAACACCAATTTCTTCCCCAGGTCAACTCTCATCTCCCATGTCTCTGCCCCTTCCAGAATGCCAGTGTTGCCTGATGTTGCTTTCGTCTCCTTCTCCCCTGCTTTTACAAACCGGATGAAGGATGGTTTGTGCTTACGAGGTGGTCTCTTCTTCTTCCTTTCCACCTCGAGAACATCTGCCAATTCCCGAAGCACCTGGTCATGTCTCCACCGGTATCGTCCCTGTGTTAGCGCTGTCTTGCATGCCGAAAGGATATGGCCCATGGTCCCACGTTCTTGACATAGCTGACACTTTGGCTCTTCGACCAGTCCCCACAGATGAAGGTTCGCTGGCGATGGTAAAGTGTTATATACTGACCGCAACAGGAACTAGATCCTCAATGGTTCATAGCGCCACAGGTCTGTCCATGTAAGCTTTCGCTCCGGCAGCTTCCATTTCGTCCATGCTCCTTGAGAGCCCATTTCCACTGCCCTTGCTTTCCTGGTCCCTTCTATGGAATATTCAGAGAAAGTTTTTTTCTCCTACCCACAAACTCCAACAATCCAAGGGGAGTATGCAATGGTCTTGGATGGATGTTGCGGTATCTGTGCTGTTGCATTCAAGTGAGGTGGCACTATAAAAAATGCCGTTGGAAGCACGGTCCCATTACAAATGGGATACAATACATTTCTAGCACACACGCAGGCATACACACATAGGGAGATATTAGCCAGGTGGCATAGGACTAGTAGTTAGCGCCTGATACGGCAGCTCCTGCAAATTCCTCAAAATTGTATTGATTAATGTACATGCTCATTGTATTGCTTGCCCATGTTCTGTAAAGCGCTTTAGAGTGGCTTAGTTTAGCTTGATAGGGCGCTACATGTATATCAAATGTTGTATATTAATATTCATATCATTTGTTAACCTTATAAAATTTAACTTTAAAGTTGAATTCTTTAAAAAAAACAGTTTTGAACGTCCATCTGTATACAATGTACTCTCAGAGTCAATCTTATAAATGTCAACCGCAAGAACACCTAAATGTTCATATGCACAATATACACAAACATATCAGAAATAAACACATACTGCATGTTCCTGAGGTAACAGTGCTATATTTCGGATCTTTGGTTTTCTCTCTACTTCTAACTACATTTAATTTCCTAGCACCTTGCTTGGCAACACCTTACTTTTAGCTTTGATGTTCAATGTTCCCCCAGGTGAAGAAGGCAATGGGTTTTGTCCCCAGGCCGGAACATACCACAGTCCTTAACAAGAGGCCCAAGGGCCTTAGCGGTCACTTGAGTTATATCATAGCTCAATTTCATTATTGAGAATGTGGAAATCACAAGTAAACAAAGTGAAATACAATACTTGTCATGTCACCATAGGATAAGAACTCTAAAAACTATTCAAATACATTATTTTGCTATTGAGAAATATAATATCTATTGTTATTTAGCCAATTTTCCTCTCTGGACAACCCCTGGGATAGGACAGGTTCTTTGTTTCCGATACTATTTGATTTCAATTTCATTATAACTATTTCAACCAAGTTTGAATTATTTCTTGCTGCAAATGGACAAGATATAGTCAGAAGTGTTATTTCCCTATAAAAACCAAGGAGAACAGATGACCAAAGGGTAATATAACTAACAGTTTATATATGCACCTAAGGGCATTTCCATCCAAAAAAAGAAATTTGAATCTTCTACCATCTGAGTGTAGAGTTTTTTCAGCCATTTTAAGGACCTTTCTATCCATGAAGAGTATTTGTTTGTAATACATCTGAGTCTGATAAAGAAGATTTTTGATTTTTTTTAACTATTTACCCCATTCTGGCCTCACCCCTCCAGCCCCTGGGGATGGGGCAGGATCTGATTTTCTCATACCATCTAATTGCTATCTGGCATCATAATCATTCTAACAAAGTGTTAATAATTTCCAGCTGAAAATGACAAAATATGCCAAAATGTGTTATTTCCCTATATAAACTATAATATAATTTACACCCTCCCCAAGAGAGAACGGATAGCCACGGGGAACTGAAATTTACAATGTACATAAAACCTCTGATGATCTTTCCAACAATGCAGATCCTGACTGTAGTACCTGGGTCTCAAGTAGAAGATTTTTGAAATATTGGTTAATTTTCCCTTTGGGGCCCCGCCCTGGCCCCTGGGGTTGAGGCAGGAATCCTATTTTTTTTAATTTCATATCATCTTTCTCCAAGGATGATTCTGATTCTGACCAAGTAAGAATAATTTCCTACTTAAAATTGACAAAATATACCCAAACGTGTTATTTCCCTATATAAACTATGGTAAAATTGACCCCCTCCCCAAGGGAGAACGAAAAGCCGGGGTTACTAAAATTTACATAAAGCCCCTGATGATCTTTCCATCCATGTAGGGAAATTGACTGTAGTGCCTCTGAGTCTCAAGTAGAAATTTTTTGAAATATTGGTTAATTTTTCATATGGGGCCCTCCCTGGCCCCTGGGTTTGGGGCAGGAATCCCAATTTTACAATTTGATACCATCTTCCTCCAAGGATGATTCTGACCAAGTTTGAAAAAAATGATCTTAAAGTGTTTTTTCCCTATATAAACTATTTTTTACCCCCTCCCTAAGAGAGAACGGATAGCCCTGGGAACTGAAATTTAAAATTTACATAAAGCCCTTGATGATCTTTCCATCTATGCAGAGAAATTGACTGTTGTATCTCTTGAGTCTGGAGAAGATTTTTGAAATATTGATTAATTTTCCCTTTGGGGCCCAACCCTGACACCTGGGGTTGGGATAGGAATTCCAATTTTACAACTTTGTAGCCTCATCTACCAAGGATGATTCTGACCAAGTTTGAAAAAAATGATCTTCTGGTTATTGAGAAGTCGAAAATATAAAAAGTTTACGCACGACGGACGACGACGACGAAAGGCCTAAAAATGGTAGTTGTTCTTCACCGCTTTACGTTCAGCATTTAGGTAAAGGCAATGTGATGTAGTCATTAGTGGTGCGACAACTTAAAAAGTACTTTGCTAGAGTTAAGTCTCTTGTGAAGCTCTTGTGTTAGGAGGGAAAACCTGTAGTTTTCAAAAGCTGAAAGCGAGGATGAGTCCAGGACATTTGGGTGCCGGCTGCAGGTAGTGACGGTGGCGGAAGGGTGCCTGGACCCCGGACTTTTTGGTAGTACCGGAGCAGGGTTTTAAACTTTCTATGGTTGTAGATGCAGTTTTTTTGTTTATTTTTGATTTGTAAATGGCCTACTTTTCCGCAAACGGTGAGAGCAGGGCTTGACGTCTACTATACACTATATATATGGGCATGCAGTGTTTGTACCTCGAGTTTAGTTGCTGCCCGGATATGTGACGTGGTTGTCATGTTGTAGAGTTAGTGCCTTGAGGTGAAGGTCACGTGCAGGATTCGGTTTCCATCGGGACCATGTGATGGAATCCATTGAGGTCACCGGGTACCGGAAGTGGTGTGGCGGGTGGACATCATGAAGTATTGTGTTTACAACAGTTTGTGTATAATAGTGTGGTGTCTATTATAAACTGATTTATAGAAGTAATAGGTGTATATATATACATATATATATCAGTAAGGAAATGCTGGGTATATACTAAACTGTAATAGAATTATACTGTATTTAACAGTGCATAAACCCGCCGAGGTGTACGTGAATATTATGAAGTGAACAGTACTAGTACTGATACAGTGAAGCGAACTTTCGTGTGTTGACTAGCACAGTGCTGTTTATACTTACTGATCTTTACCTTACCAAGTGGCTGGACATTGCAGATATTGTCGAGATAATTAACTCTACAGTTTATAATAATGAACATTATTTGCCAAAGTTAACCTACCTAGGTCGTCCGTTTGGTATGGTTTGGTTTAGTATTGTTTAACGTTCTATGGTCATTTAAGGACGGCATCCCATGTGTGCAAGATGCATGCGTGTTGTGTACGCGTGTGTGTTTTGGGAGGCTGAGATAATTATGTTCGTGTTTGTCTCCTTGTGATAGCGCGGAACTAATGCCGACTTTATAGTGTTACCTCACTAAAACATACTTCCGAAGACACCCAGCAGGACACCTCTGCCGGTCACATTATACTGACAACGGGCGAACTAGTCGTCTACCTCCTAAATTGCTGAGCGTTAAGCAGGGGGAGAAACTACCATTTTACAGACTCTGGTATGTCTCGGCCTGGGGACAGAACCCAAACCCTTCCTCACAGGGGCGAACGCTCAACTAAAGTCCAAAACTGAGGCAGTGTCAAGGGAGACATTAGGAAGAAAAAAAGTTGTTTAGTTAGAAGAGAAAAGATAAGATCCCAAATTTAGTCGCCTCTTACGATCATGCAAGGGGGACAGCGGGTACATTTCTTACGCCCTACCTGCAGGGACTTCGTCCGTTATTGTATATATAAATATGTTTACAGGCAAGGTCTACTGTAAATATACAGAGTATACAGTTTAGTATCTAGTACTTCTATATATTTCATATAGTTTTGTATGTACCGTGAGTGAGTGAGTTGGTATGAGTGGTAATTGGTATATGTATTACTCTTAGGTAATTAAATTGTACATTGATATCAGTATTTTTGTTGGCTTTATACATTATCAGACACCATAACTACAGTCCTTTGTGACAGGCCAAACTAACTTATCCGTTGTCAGTAAAATGTGAACGGGCGGAATGCTGAGCTTTGTGCCTACGGCATAGTATTAAATGAGATAGCTTTGGTTTGGTTTGGTTTAGTATTGTTTAACGTCCTATCAACAGCTATAGTCATTTATGGACTGCCTCCCCTGTGTGCAAGATGCATACGTGTGTGTTTTTGGAGGCTGCGGGATGTTAGCGCGGAACTGATGCCGGCTTTAAAGTGCTACCTCTTAAAAGAGAATTTTAACAAAATAGAAGCAAAAGAAAGAAAAAAAATGTGAGAATGTTTGAATTCCTGGGTTACAATAGCTATTGTCATTCCTATTGGAAGAAACTTTGTCCCTCTTCTGGACGATTTGTTTCTGTTTTCAGATGAAGCTGAATTTATTGATAACCTTATCTGAACTGGTTATAAAAACCTAGCTACGTTAAAGATATCGACAATATACTGTCTTTGAATAACGAGAAATGTATTGACCACATCCATTGTATATACCCTTAAGAGCTTGAAATTAAAGACACAACATACTCTTCTATTTAGCCGCTTTTCTCGGTCTTAACTTATAAAGATACAAACAGACGGCTTAATACTAAGGGGGACAATTCCGAGTTTCAGATCATGAACATTCCTTTTCTTTCTTAATAGCAACATCCTTGTTTTCCTTACCTTTTTGTATGGTGTTTACATATCGCCGATTGTTCGGTTCTTCACAGCTGGTTCAAAATATCATGACCCTCCGTGATTAATGTCGACTGCTGATGGACAAACATTTAACGCAGGTTTTCCAAACATTCATGTTGATGAAGAATATAGACAAAATTTAGTGTGGCCATCAGGATCTTGCAGGGAAACTTTTATATAAAGATTGATGTTTTTGATAGTGGTCATTAGTGTGCCTTGTGGTTTTTTTTATCACTACTAGAGGTCTCGATGGGAGGACGTGACATTACTTTGATTCGAACTTACATAGCTTGTGTCTTCAAGAGGCTTTTTTCCAGAAGACATGGGCTTATTCTCCTTGTATTTTTTTATTGTCTCCACGTTAATCGTTCCTTTATTCAGATTTTTTTTTTAAATTCCAAATCATGGTTTTGTTGACACTAATATATTTTCTTATACATTTTTACAGTGATACGGTGCACCCTACCTGGCTATCTCGTGAATGGACGAATGTCGTGTACACCTTACCACTATGATCCTATTCTGGGTACCACGTGTTCGTTTTCTTGCAATGAAGGTTATGAACGGAGTGGATCTGCAACAAGGACTTGTCAGAATAATGAAAATTTCGATGGCACGGTGGCCGAATGCTCGAGTAGGTACATGTGTGTTAATGTTAGGGGTGTGAGGTTTGTGTATTGCAGTGACATCGTAAGAAAACGTAAGGGTTATTAATTCAAACTGGCTATTATTTGAAATTTCTCAGATAAAATGGGTTCGGGTCATTCAATATCCTCATTCTATCATATTTATTCGTAAATATAATGGCCAATTTTAATTAGGACCGTAAGTACAATGTACAAAAATCACTATGTATATCGAATTAGCATTTATAAAATAACTGAAACCTGACTGTTGTCAGTATAATGTGACCGGGTGGGGCGTCCTGCTGGGTGTCTTCGGCAGTTTGTTTCAGTGAGGTAGCACTATAAAGTCGGCATCAGTTCCGCGCTATCACAAGGAGACAAACACGAACATATCGCAGCATCCCAAAATACACACACATACACTACACGCATGCATCTTGCACACAGGGGAGGCCGTCCTTAAATGACCTTAGCTGTTAATAGGACGTTAAACAAAATCAAACAAATAAACTGTGAAATTTATTGAGAGTTGATTCTCTAAAATTTCCTGTTTTTAATAAAAACACGACAATTCAGGCCCAAGTAAATAAACAGCTTAGCAATATCATAAACAACACCAAATAACAAATGTGCATTTTTTTTCCGTTTATCCTTCTATCAACAGCAGAGGTAAATTAAAGACGTGCCTCCGTGAGCGTAATATATGCGTATAAGGGCGCTAGAAGCGGTAAGTTGGTTCATGTGCGTCCTTGCGTAAGCGCGGAGTTTATGTAGATATATTTAGTACAACTGGTATTGTTTATATTACAGAAATAAAATGCCCAGACTTGGAAAACCCTCAACACGGTGAAAAATACTGCTCTGGTGATACATATTACAACTCGGTGTGTGGCACAAGTTGCTCAGGGGACGGATATGAATCAGAGGGCGGTTTTATAAACTGTCAGAGTGACGAGACATGGACATCTTCTCTTCCATCCTGCAAAGGTAGGTCAGGAATTTAATTGTTATTGCAATTGTGCTTTGATACCAAACAAACTGTATTAACCAGATCCCATGTAGTGATACTCTTTTAATTATAAAGCGTACATCAGGTGTAATAATGAGTCGTTACTAATATTGTACATTCAAAAAAATATTAACAGGCGTTGCTTTATAAAACCATCTGGAAAACAATTCGTTTTAGTAATACATTTGTTTACAAATAAGGCAGTGTCTTATGGAACTTGAAATGATTACAGGAAATCTCCGTAGTTTTGCAACATTTTAGATATGTACAATATATGTGTCGCTATATTCCCAGATAAACGTGCACCGTATTTCACCTTCTGTCCGGTCAGCCCTGTAAGAGTATATGCAGACAAAGGGAAAACATCGGCTAAAGTCTATTGGAACCAGCCAACTGCATACGATAATTCTGGCGATATAAATATTACACAGACAATAGGACTGACCCCTGGGAGTGACTTTGGTGTTGGAGAACATTCCATTTCCTATGTAGCTCGTGATCCTAGTGAAAACGAATCACCAGTATCTTGTAGTTTCAAAGTCGTTGTGGAATGTAAGTAAGCTGTTATTATACTTTGTTTTCTTAGTAAATATACATATTTAAAACTGGAAAATTATTCATTAAAACATTTAGGTTTTATCCATCACTCTGTTCGACCGCAGTTAACTGAAGGGAAAACTATTTGACTTAAATTCACCTAAACAATATGCGATTTTGACTTCGTCTACACATCAAACACATTTTGTCTAATGCTCGGTCTTCAAACTCGTACTAATATGCTATACGATAAATTTTGTTATGGTGCATTAAGTTATGTAATTGTCCCTTGTCAGGCCAGATATGACTTCGTCGTTGCTGGGCTACTACATGTTGTATACCTGTTTGTTCCTCTGACTCGTTATCACTGCTACAAAGTATAAAATATCGAAACTTTAACAACATTCTCGTTCAAAACATTGCTCTTCGTATTGACAGGACTTTAGTGTTTTGCCACCTGATTATGATATGGACACCCGGTCATGTCTGAATAAGTGGAAATGAGAAAGTAGATAGGACTGCCAAAGCAGTTCTTAACCTAAATCCAATATATGTTAAAAAACCTCATTGTGAGTTAAAACCTTCAATAGCGAATTTTATTAAAACGAATTGGCAAAACAAATATGCATACAACACTTGATGGTCTGAAAAAATAAACAACAAGTTATTCGCAATTTAACCCAACGTAGGTTCATGAGTAACAAGTAGAGCAAACAGAAGAGAGGAAGTTGTCCTCTCGCGACTGCGCATAGGCGATACATATGTACCTACACCACACAGTTACATTTTACATAAAGACGAGCAACCTTTTTGTCATGCATGTGATCAGCCATTTAAAGTCAAACATTTTATGATTGAATGCTCTGACTTCAAACAAAAACGTAACTGATTCTATAATGTATCGTGTATGAAACGTGTATTTAATACACTTTCTGTTCAATCAATAGGTGATTACTCAATTGATCTAATATTATCATTATTATTAAATGCTCAACGGCCCATCAACACAGGAAAGGTCATTAGGGCCAACAAATGGTCGAAAAAAACCAATTCAAAATAAAAACAGCAAACTAACTTAATGGTTGAAAGACAAACGTCAATTTGAATATTGAAAGTGGCTATGATGACTCAAATTTTATTAAAAAGACCAACAGCTTTCAGATAGCCTCAAATTAAAGAGACAGTTATGTGTTCGAAAAGAAATCTAAGACAAATAATGTAATATTATTATAGAAATTTTCTCGAGTTGACTTTGAAGTCGACACAATCTAATAAGAAGTGTTTTATAAAATCTGATATATTTTACAACCAATACGTTCACTATTGATATATTTGTACATGTATACACCCTTTGATATTTCTAGTTTGATGTATCATTTTTTGTGAATGTTAATTTTTAAAATGTTGTTTGGACCTAAATGACTCACATAATTGTCGATGGTCCGTGAAACAATACAAAATCAAAACTATTGCTTTTTTTTCCCCTTCTATTGATGTTCCATCGGCATCCGCCTTCGTATGACCTTCACTATTGCGTGGACATTAATTAAAACTCCCGCAAACTTTCTGTTATCAAGACAAATGATATTCTGTCCATCATTCTAGACCTAGAGTGCGATTCTCCTGATGGAAAGTTCGATGATCCCCTAATATCGACAGGCTGTCCGGGTACGGAGTACACATATGGAACAATTTGCGATGTGTTCTGCATCAGAAATTACGACATCATCGGCAATACTACCATAACCTGTGAAAGAGAAGGACCCGACTCAACTGAAATGGTGTGGGACTGGGGTGGAGGTGATCAACCAACATGTGACAGTAAGTGAATTTATTGAAGCGAAATACAGTAGCCGATCTTATCACAGCATCCAGTTTAAATTATGTAATATCTCAATTAGGGCGTCATGGATGACGATCTTCTTCCAAGACATTTCCCCTAATTTTGAATACGAGACATGCATAACACAAATGATTAACACATATTTTTTGTGACATAATAATAATAGTACATAATGCAACTAAAGTCGGAAATGAAAGATTTTTTTTTTTAAATTAGAAATAGAGTTGTGAGAATAAAACCAGAAAAATGTTATTTCATAAACTTTAACTACTGCACGCCTAAGCTTAAATGTTCGAAGTAGGCATACTTTATACATGAAATTCAAGTAATGTAAAAACAAAATATAACGACCAAATCTCCTTCCAACTAGAGTTGGCTTTTTATATTAAATGCTTCTGAATCAATAAAACAATATGCACAGCATGAATCAAATGACGCGTTGGCATAAACCAAATTTGTAAAAGGTTCTGCCGAAAACCTAAATCCAGATACCAGCACGTATAAAGCTGCCAATCATTTTACATTTTTAGATAAATGTCCAACTATCCAGCCACCTGCTAATGGCGCATTTGTCTGTCAGACCGCAGGCAACGAGTATTGTAGGCTGTCATGTAACGCTGAGTTTGGATATCCTTCAGGGACAAGTAAAACTACACAATTTGTGTGTACTGATCAACAGTTATGGGACCCACCTGAAGCGGATGCATGTACAGGTAAACAACTATTATATATATTTTTGGTCTTCAAGCACGGGCCTATCCATTATGTTTACAGCAAGTATAATTTCGATTTACTTGGATAAACGGTTTTATCATAATTGATACTTGTTCGTGATATGTATTGTTTTACATATGCGATACTGCTAGGTGTGTATTGGCCATATTCAGGACCATTTGCGGATGTCTGCCGGTTCAACACTTTGCAGAAAAATCACACCTCAAACTAGTAGTGTACACACTTTTACCATCTGTATTTTGCTATTCTGTTTATTGTGGTTTATTTCAGATAGAATGAAATTCTTGTTACGAAATGTAAATTTTCTGTGTGTTTTATGCTGATACATTTTATTTTTAATCGTAATAAATTTGATGTTATATGGCAGTATATGACAAAAATGTTACCATATGACACTTTCAATATCCCATTCCGTATCAGTCCTTGACCCATATCAGCCCTCGGGCCATGTGATGACTTCTAATTATACCAGCTAAGACAATTTCAGGATGTTCCTTTATTTGTATTATGTTTTATTAATGGTAGTTGTTATTCGTTGCTTAACGTTCAGCATTAAGGGGTTTGGAAACAACTAGTTCACCCGTTGTCAGTATAATGTGACCGGGTCGAATGCTGTGCTGGGTGCCTTCGGCATGGTATTTCAGTGAGATAGCGCGGATCTGTTGCTTGCCTCCTTGTGATAGCGCGGATCTGTTGCCGACTTTATAGTGCTATCACAAGGAGGCAAGCACACCAACATGCCCTGTCTCCTGCATACACACAAGCAAGCACGCATACACTACACATACGGAGGCGCAGACCTTAGCTGTTAATAGGACGTTAAACAAAATTAAACCAAGCAAAGCGAAAACAATACTATAGTAACGCTGACGTTTAGTTTTTAGATACTTTTTGTCAACTCCCTATATAAATAAACTTTTTCCTGATAATTTAGTTGCTACTACATGCCAATAATAGTAGCTTAAATACTTAAGGTAATGGCAACAACTTGTTCACCCGTTGTCAGTATCATATCGCCGGGCGAAATGAAGTGCTTGGTGCCTTCGGCATGCTATTTCAGTTCGATACATAACACTATAGTCAGTATCAGATCTGCGCTATGACAAGGAGGCAAATGCAAAAACATACCCTCACAGATAAACACACGTGTATGCATACATAACACACATGGAGACACGTCATTAAACGAGCTTAGCTGATGAAAGGACGTTAAACGTTATACAATCAATAGACCTAGTGGAAGATAATATCTTTTTTTTCCAGAACGAAGACCCCCAGATGTCAATACTATTGGTGCAGAATTGCACTATTTTGTTGGAGACTGCAATGATGCAGCTGTACAGTCTGACCTAAAGGATAAATTCCTGGCTTACATGATCGATTTGGTCAATGGTGGATGGAGTAATAGATGTCCGAATGACACAGGTATAATACAGGAATGTTTGGTCCTAAGACCCAAAGTTGATCATACATTTTGAAAATTATTTAATGTAAGCATAACAATCATCGATGACCATCTAGTGTTGCACTTTGACCAAACTTTAACCCACTTTCGATACTTAAACTCACGGGTGTTTGTTTTCTTGTGATTTAGGCTGCACAAGGAATACTATAAAGGTAGTCTGTGGACCGGTGACGTCTAGACGAAGGCGGGAGACAATAGGGTTGACCACCAGTAGAGGGCGACCTACAGAGCCCAATGTGTGGAGCGCACCTTTCCGAGAAAAGCGAGCTTCTGACAATAGTCACGTAATAACAATTGAATTCAAGGTAGAAATCACATGGGAAGGCGGTACGTCGGCTTCTGACCTGGAAGCAAATGATCAGGATCTTTACGATATGATTAATGCAATCAAGACTGAGATAACTAACGGCGGGGGTTCTCTGTCGTTAGGTGATGTAATTCCTGCTATGATTGTTGCGGATACTTATCCATATATGGAATGCCCCTTTGGACAGACGGCAATATACGATGGTGACATTCCTAATTGCGGTATGTTATTATGTATATGAATTATGTATATAATTGTTAAGATGTTTGTACAGTATTTAATTAAAAAAACAAAATATTCGAACATTACTTTTTATAGTTATTTTGATATTCTAATAATGTCAGTAAAATATTTCAATTATGTCAAAATTGCCTCTACACTACCTGTTTTGATATTTGTTATTTTAGAGGGTTGTGCTACCGGCAAGTACTATGAAGCAGCGAATTCGACTTGTACCAAATGTCCTGTTGGAACCTACCAGAATGAGAGTCACCAAACTTCGTGTAAGAGGTGTCCTTCAGATATGTCAACAAAAGAACCAGGCCGGAAAAACATTTCAGAATGTTTTCGTAAGTGTTAAACATGTATTGTGTTCTCTAAAGACTGATAATAGTTCACCTAACTCTATTTCTATCAAGTTTTTGATAAAAGGGTGTCGGTAGTTAAACTGCTTAATTCTACTTAATGAAGAATAGAGCATTTTGTAATACCATGTACTCAAAAATAAAACTTGATAACGTACAGGATACAAAAAAAATAAAATGTTCATTAATAACATGTTATAACGTTTGGTAGTTTTTTTCTTTATCCCATTTCTTATTTCCGTAGCGGTGTGTGCAGCTGGCAGTTACTCAAAAACCGGAGTAATTCCATGTACGACATGCTCTGTCGGCGAATACCAGTCAAATGGGAACAGCAAGAGCTGCAGCAGATGTGAAGTGGGGAAAACCACAATTGAACGAGGACAAATTTCGTCAATAGCATGCTTATGTGAGTATTAACTTCAATAAGTTATACAGCATATTATAGATTACACTATAATTTTTCATTGTGTTTGTTTTTGTTTATTCATCTCTTTCATACCGTTTGCTCAAAATCTGATGTTTGATGATCTGATAGGGATCTTTGTGTAACGTTTACGATTCATGTCAGGTAAAACACAGGAAAATCATTAAATGTACGAAATTTATTATACTCTAATGAGTCGTGATTATAGAACATGGTAGTCTAGTGGTAGGACACCAGGCTCGTGACCGAAGGGCTGCGGGATCAAGTCACGACACTGTGTTGTAACTTTGAACAAGATACTTTTATCTGATTGTTCCAGTCTATTCAGTTGTAAATGAATACGTGGTTGGGCAGTGCTGGAATTGTTGAATGCCACATGTGAGCGCCTAAATGACAGCACAGGCTGTATTACTCTCCAGGGAGTTGAGAAAGATATTGACTTTTTGCAAAATCCCTATAACCATGGATAATAATTTGTGAACCGCTTTGAGACGAGCTACGATCTAAGTTGTGACAAAGTGGCATATAAGAACGTTTAATTAATATTGTTATAACTGGTTTGATAGAAGCTTATCTGATCTGTTAAAAAATAATTAGGAACTATTAGAGATATACTTAATTTGCTGGTAATATGTCGATACTTACCTTATGAGCTGCAGGTAATTAAAAATGTATCGCCATTTATGTTCGCGTAAATCATAGAACGACATGTTTCCTGATTTTAATCAATATATAGCTTCTGAAGTGTTATTGAAAACTAATTAATGTCGATTTTTTTTCTCTCTCCATAATCTTGAAAATGATGGTAAACACTTATTTGATGACAAATATTTTAATATTATAAGTTTTCAAAATGTTAAAATGTTATAATTTGAATAATGTTTAAATTGCAACACGATTTGGATAATTCTATGTTTTATGTCTGTACTAGCAATTAAAGAGGTATCGTATTATTAAATCTATTTCAATTGAATGAAATAATTTCTATGGTTACTTGACATTATGTCGTCATATCGATATAGATAGCAGCCGATTGGGTAAGGCTTTCGACCATCTGCAGTCACAAGCCATCCACACTGCGTCGTAGGTTTGAAGCCTACGTAGGGCAGTCGAAAGGCACCGTCCGCAGGTCGGTATTTTTGCTCCGGGTACTCAGGTATTCCTCCACCACCAAACCCTGGCTCGCCCTTTATTTATAAAGATGTTAATAGGATGTAAAGCAAAAACAAACGAAACCAAATCACATACTCTGCTTGGATAACTATTTGATAATAGTAAAATACTTTGTTTTAGCCTTTGATGCAGTGCTTAGTTCTGCCGGAAACAGCATGACATTTCCGCATCTAACGACGACACTTGAAGAATTTACTCTGATGTTTTGGCTGCATTGCCCTTCCGGAAACGTTATCCTACCTTCATTTGGATTTGCTAACGGTAGCATTTATACAGAGATGCTTATCCTTGACGTACAAACATTGAAGTTATTTGGGTGTGTTTACTATTGTATTATCAGAACATTTAGAATTACCTATGTGATACCAAAACATACAATATTTTGAAATAATGATTGAATGAAAAGGTATTTTAAACAAATTATTTCATATGTTTTAAGCGGAACTAGACTGGTTCGACCGTTGTCGACCAGGTAGCTCAATTGGTAGAGCGTCTGTCTTGAGTTAGGAGGGTCCCGGGTTCGAACCAAGCCCTGGCCGTTGCATTTCTCTTTCCTGATACAAAATTGGCGAGCTTGTCAACGCTGTAAATAGTTGTGTCTTCAGGGTCAAGAACATATAAACAGAAGGTAGGAATGTAGCGGAACCAGACTAGGTAGATCGTCGGTGACAGTGTAGCTCAATTTGTAGAGCGTCCATCTAGAGTTCTTATGGTCCCGGGCTGGAAACCCGCTCTGGCCGTTACATTTCTCTTCCTCATGTTACACTAAAATACAGTGTATCATAATTACAAAGCTGTTTCTTTAGTTGAAAGAAGATGCATCTTATCTTCATTTAAGCGCAATCAAATATCCATTTGTATGATTTACCTGGAATATCAATTATTATATATTTATTCGCATGTAATTTTTTTTAAGAGCCACGATCCAGATAGTAACAGAAGGTTGGGTCCATTATGCAATAAAATGGACAAATACTACAAATCAGGCCATACTATTGATCAACGGTATCACCAGCAGCGTGGTACCAGTCACCACCAGAAACATTGCTGTTACTGGCTCCTATCTTACAATGACACAAGGCAATGGAACTGAAGGCGGTAAGTTACTTTAATATATGTTTTACTCTTGAAACTAAGAAATAACTTTTGCGCTTATATTGATTAACCTATCGCAACGAGGTCATTTTCGGGACAAAATAAAAATCGATAGTGGGAAACCTGATATTTTTTCTGTGCCATATTTGAAGACACGTGTTTGTGTTCAACCATTGTATATGAATTTGATATCTTTAGTTTTTTCTGTAACATTTACCGTTCACGTTGTGCGCACTTTTGATCGTTTAAAAATGCCGACAATATGTAAAACTTTTTTTACTCCAATATCAATGACAAATATTTCGTTTAGTTGTTACAGAAAAGGTTTCCATAGATGTTCTCTAATATTTGGTAACATTTTCAACTTCATCGAAAAAGCAAAATGGCCGCCAAGACGTCATATCCGATTTTTTCACTAGTTTCAATACTTCATTAACGGGTTAATTTATTTAATTCTTTGGACATGTTGTGCAAAATAACAAATAAATTACTTTTTCCAGGAAACATTTCTGACTTTCAAGGTCACAGGGGTCATATATGTAAAAATATTCATAATCCCTGTGGTCAATTTTGTTAAAATTTTCAAAAGACTTCTTCTCCATAACGGAAATCCCCAGGGTATTGATTTTTAATCTATAGTATGCTGGGGGGATGGGCTACCAAGTGTATGGACAAGAATGACCATTAAAGGTCAACTTACGGTTTTCGGTAGGGGTCAAATTTCGAATGTGTAATTTTGTGAAACAAACTTTAAAAAACTTCTCCTTAATAACCATCTCACCCAAGGTCATGATATTTTTGGAACATCATGCTCAAGCAATGAACTATCAAGTTTGATAATATGATTAACCTTGACATATGTTCAAGGTCACTCGGGTCAATTATGTTAAAAATCTTCAAAAGACTCCTTCTCAATAACGGAAATGCCCAGGGTATTGATATTTGGTCTGTAGAATGCTAGGATGATGGGCTACACGGTTTATGGACATAAATAACCATCAAAGATCAACTTCCGGTATTTTGATAGAGGTCAAATTCGAACATGTAATTTTGTGAAACAAATTTCAAAGATACCAGGACTTTTACTACTGGTGTTCGGAAGTAACTCGTGCTATTTAGGCGTTACTTCCCTTCCACCAGTAGTAAGAGTCCTGGTAGAATCGTTCACCTACAAAAATTTAACCCAAAGGAAAAGTTAAACACCTTTTTGGTTCTGTTATTTTGGACAGTACTGCTAAACTTTCTGAACTTGGATTTATCTTTTAAAGTTTGTTTGTTTGATTTTGTTTAACGTCCTATTAACAGCTAATGTCATTTAAGGACGGCCTCCCCTGTGTGCAAGATGCATGCGTGTAGTGTATGTGTGTATATTTTGGGAGGCTGCGATATGTTCGTGTTTGTCTCCTTGTGATAGCGCGGAACTGATGCCGACTTTATAGTGCTACCTCACTGAAACATACTGCCTCACATCCTCACAGGGGCGAACGCTCAACAAATGGCCAAAAGTGAGGCATTGTCAAGGGAGACATTTAAAGTCTTTACCTCAATGGTGTGATATAGGTGAAAAGCCCGCCAAATTGTTAGCCAAAAATTCAAAGTTGGATATTGAAAACATCTGCTTTTTTACGAGGTGCACCATATACTCTTTGTTTTAATTTGCATGCCTGATCTTAATTTTCCCGGGGTTAAATTAAACGGTAATTAAAGAAGGAAAAAAGAAAAGAATGAAACTAGCACAAATGAGTTCATATTAACTGATAGTTTATATAAACATCCACATGTGTTTTCCTTAGTCTGATTGATATATCGATTTGTAAGAATACAAAAAACGACAACAATGGAATAGCGCCGTCTTCTGCAACCTGGCAATGACGTATCCCTGTTTTAATTTTGCAACAATTACGAAAACAACGTTTTATCAGTTTATATCGATCAATCTTACAATTTTATATTGATATCTCAATATAGTTTACATTAAATAAAAGGTATGTTTTAACGCGGGATGTTGTTGGAACGTTGTGTAAAAATGGTGAGCATTTCGCGCACGTGTTACCGTAGGATTATACAAAATGGCGGCTAACAACTGAAAACTGCCAACAAAACAATGATGATACATATGTACAAACAATTATTACCGTTTAAAAAATGAAATATCTTTGAATGTCAATTCAAATTGAAAACAAAATTCCTGAACGTTATCAATAAATATAACTTTCCAGTACATTCTTGTTGATATACATATAGTATAAATTAAAGAATCGTTTAGGTGAATTTGTCTGTTTCGTGATGTATCAATTGTTTTTGCAGTATTTTCGTTTGATTTGTACGAAGTGTTGATATCCTTTATCGTAACCTTAATCTATTATTTATACTTGAGCTTAATCTATTTATTTTTACTTTATCGATATAGGCTGTCGGGTGTCTGGCTTGCAGATGACAAATACTAGCAGAACCGATGCTGATATACAGGCAGATGCCAGTACATGTAGTCCGAACACAGACCACTCTTTCTACAACATAAATAACTTCATAAATCAAGCAGGGATCGACATTGAAACACCCTCCAAGTGTGACGGTAATATTTATTACATAGCAATTATTAAGTAAACTATAGGTACAACGTATATACATTGTATAAGTCATTTAAACGTCTAACTGATAACATAAAACCCAAAAAATTCTCTAGACATTAAAACCTACATATATATATTTTAATTCGTTTGAAATTTAACACAGCATTTGATTCAAATAATTTGCGACGGTGTAACCACACTTTACCGTTTAGTGCTGGATAATAATATCAAAGACCCGGACTGACCCTTACACGTCATGAAGTTTGATCATTTACGATGTAACGAACAATATCGTGACATTCCGCGTTGGCAACAAGAAGGCAAAAACACCAATATACCCTACCCCTAACACGCATATAGATATGTTGATAGCACGACAAACCTATACAACCAACCACGAACATATCGCAGCCCTACAAAACACACACACATGTATCTTGAACACAGGGGAGGCCGTCCTTAAATGACCATAGTTGCTGATAGGACGTTAAACAATACTAAACCAAACCAAGCCAACGCATTGCAAGTAAAACCCAATTAGCAGCAGTATACCTACCGAATTCGCCCGTAAATCGCACAATACAGTAGGGTTATTCCCTTGTTGATCATTATTAAAAGGAACTTCAATAAATTTGTATAGACATCACATCACCAAGACCATCCACTTATTGTTCTATGCATTCGTGCTATCAATAATGTTGATCGATTACTATATATAAAACATATCATTGTTACCACGAAACATTTCATATTTATATTTTGAAAAGTATCTTTCGTATCGTTTTTAGAGGTTGACGAGTGTGCTGCAAGTCCATGCGGAGACCACTTTTGTGAGAATCTGCTCAATGCATACAAATGTTCTTGCAAGAGTGGGTACACGGGACACAATTGTGAAAATGCTCCTAACTTTTGTGTCAGCAACCAGTGCGAGCATGGAGCGACATGTGTTAATGAGGCCTGGAACTATACTTGCGTGTGTCCAGCTGACTTCAAGGGGGCACTGTGCGAAGACGAAATAGGTATCTGTAAAAAGTAAAATATTCCACTGTAATTTGCGTAATGTTTTATGTAATGGTTCAAATATATATCCAGATAAACTTCAAGTTTCTTCGTTAATATAAGTTTTTTCTAATTATTTCAATTTTTGTTTTGAATGATAATAATGTGTGTGTGCTCCACCTCTCTCTTAAAAAGTGAACGGGAATTGGGCAGAATGGGGAGAATATGACCAATGCAGCAAAAGTTGCAATGGGGGTCTTCAAACAAGGATTAGAACATGTTCCAACCCTTCGCCGGGACTGGATGGTGCAAATTGTTCTGGAAGTGACCAAGATCAAGCTTCCTGCAATACAGATCCCTGTCCTGGTAAATACATTTATATACGTATTAATACTAGTTAAGCTCAATGTATACACCAATTGATGCCTTGCAAGTAATTGTGTATGGAATATCCATTTGCTTTGCTAAAGAATGTCTCATTCGATATTGAACTATTGCAGAATGTGATCCAGTTGGAATTCTTCTATTGCAAAGCCGGAAAACTGAGAAAGACTTTTGTATTACTGATGGTGATTACACACGATGTCACATAAAATGTCAAACAGGAATGGAATTCGTCAATCAGCCCCTCGATTATTATGAATGTGGCGCCAACACCTCTTACAACTGGAACGGGCTTCCTCCTAGCTGTGCAGGTGAACATTATTGAAAATAACAGAAATACATACAATTTAAAGATTCAAGTAATTTGCCAATGTTTAGTACCAAAACGTTAAATACCATAATAAGCTAAGTACTTGTCAAAAGCTGCATGACGTTGAATATCCGTTGTTTTCAATATTCACGCATGAAAAGAATAACTGAACTAATTATTTGTTTGTTGTTAAACGTCATCGCAACAGCGTTATAATATGAAGACGAGCGCCAAGATAGGCTGGTTTGTTATATAGGGTTCAACGTCCTATCAAAAGCTAGATCAGTAGGGAGTGTTGTTTTGGTTACTGTCCTATTAACAGCCGAGGTCATTTAAGGACGTACCACCATGTAACTTTTGTATGTCAGCCGTATGTCAATGTATATTGGTGCATTAGTGAGACTCCGAAAAAGGAAAAACAGAAGGTAGCAAGAAACGATAATAGATCCCAAGTATTGCAATGGGGACAGCATATCAATTTTACTTTCCTCCATGTCCCTTAAATAGACCACATCAGAGATAATCACCGATTTCGCATGACCCCTGCAGGTGTATTCTTTCCTCGATTCTGATTGGGTAAAAGAAAAAAGAAAATTCTGCCATTTGTGATTGTGAATACTATACTAGCTTTGAACAAGTCAAATTACGATTTCTAATTATTATGTACAGTTTTAACCTTGGTATAAAAACAGCAGTAGGTTCATATCAAAGGGAATTACATTTAATACCATGGTATGAGAGAGTAAGTTTTGCTTCAATAGATAATTGAAATCAAAGCATCAATCCGAATTTACAATGATTTCGTATATACATCTACTTACAATATTTAGTCACATGTTGTAAGGTGTCATTAACCGTTTATACCCCCAAGACTTATTTCATTAAATGTCACGAAGTACAACAGCAGTAGCAATATAATATATATTATATCATCACATCTTCAATATCAGGGAACCTACGATTTAGTTTGCAGAATGCAAGAAGATATCGATGACCACAAGGGGCCAAACGAATTGGTTGTAATAAATGCTATGATATCATTAAACTTAATGTTCATAATCATGTTTATTTATGGCACTGAAACTTTGTAAAACAAAAAAATCTGTCTTGTTACATACTATTTCTTTTGCGCTTTTGCTGAATATCGCGCATTAGCAAATCGTCAAATTGGACGTTTACGTCTGATCAAAATTGTATTTTTCTTAGATATTTCGTTCTTAATGATTCAGAATTAATTCCCGGACGACGTTTGACATTTAGAACATCTGTGACGTACAACAACGCCCTTCCCTGTGGAAGTGAGACCAACCAAGCCTTAGAGACAGTTGCAGGAGAAGCTCAGTGTATACGTAACAATGAGTGTACTTCCTCGGTGTCCACCACAGGATGCTCGTCAAGACGGAGGCGAGATACAACAACAACCGCAGAGATCTCCTTTTTCATTAACTTAGACGATCTTGAAGATTTCAATCTGACTGCATTGCTAGAACATAATATCGGTAAGTATGAGCAAATGCTCAGGGTGTATTAAAGCCACGATAGTGAATGATTTGTTTTATTTTGAACGTGGGTAATATATTCACTCATTATACTCATACATGTGCAAATAAAAGATCACATATGTTTTCTTTAAAATTGATGGTATTTGCTAGTCAAACTTCAAACACAAAATCAAAAGATTAACAAAAGATTCTAGAAGGATCCTGGCATCCAGCAAGGATGGATCTTTGTCAGATCTTCAAAAAATTATCTTTTTCATTCTTTGTTCTTCATTTTCTTTACAGATACTATTACCCTGTCCACTGTTTGAAATCCTAAACGGGGATCTTTAACCTTAACTAAAATCTTGTAACGTCATGTTTTTTGCCATTTTAACAATTGTTATTGTATAAGAAATGCACTATATTGAATACAAATTTGTAATTCTTGCATAATTATATGTGCTGTGAATGACAGATTAATTCTCATTTGGGCCAGGGTATTTGTAACAATGGACCAAGGGGAACAACAGCAGAAACAGCGATAACAAAATTAAACTGAAAATTCTTGTGGCAATCCTATTTGTTCCATCAGTCTAAACATTCGACATGCGTTTTTAGGGACACAGGTTAACTTTTTTTTTATTTTTTTAAAACTTCCCTGAGTACTAAATTAGAAATAGGACTAACAAAATTGTACTCTCAAAATTCAACATGCCCCACGTGTCGGCCATCTTTGTTTTCTGATTAGAAATAAATTCGATATGCCTATCTAAGACCAAGGGAAACTTTATTAAATTTTAGAGAGATGTATACACCAGGACCACTGTACAAGAATTGGGTGAACAAACTTTATCTTTTAATATTCAACATCGCCACTAGTCAGCCATTTTTGTTTTCCAATCCGTCCCAAAATTTCATTCTCGTAACAACGGGGTACATTCAGGTAAAATTGGAGAATAAATACATAATTAAAAAATAAAACCTTATTTTAACCCCATTATGTCAAGCTAAGTGTCATGAGCATGTTGATTATTTCCATTTTTATGTGAATTCGAAAAATGAAAAAGTTTGTATCTCTAAATATGCGAAGGAAATTTACACAAAACAAAAATATTAAACATCAAAATACATTATTGAAAACACACAAATGAATCGTGTATTTGACAACTTAACATTTGTTTATCAAAATGTATATGAAGTGGATGTGTTGTCTCCATAAAATGTCTTAACTATCGATTTTTCAACATTAAATATTTGCAATCCAATTCTCAATAAATATCCATATTTTTTCTTAAAAAATAAAGGCAGCATGACATGAATAAATAATATGGACTATTTGTTTATCAAAAATGTTATGAAATTACGCCAGATATCTTAATGATATATGCTAACGTTCTTTCCATCAGTGAGTGCAGACCTCCAGACCTATATAAATGCATTGACAGAGTTAGAAGAGACTGCTCAGGAAATCAACAACACCGCCGCTGATTATTTTGCCGTGAAGGTCAACAACGTGACTTATAACATTGATCCCAGCACGTTTACTATGAATGCAGTAATCACGTGTCCGAACGGTTCCATCGCAAACGACGGGGCCTGTGGTGAGCTCTTCACATACTGTTGTGTATCTATTTTTCCATATACAACCATGTGTGCGTTCCACTACCTGTCGTAAGTGGCAACTTGCAGAATCGGGTTATTGTTATGCGTCTTCTGCCTGTAAAAAACATAGAAGAGACCAAAAATGATCCGCTGCTCCCGTTGCCACACTTTGGATCTGATTTCTCCCTTGTTTTTCCACAACCCTACTTTCATTGTTGTCTTCCTTGTCATCCGATTACGTTTGACTTTTGAACGTTAAATCCAGTCAAAAAGTCCCTATTTAGTTTTAACAGAATCGAAGGATTTGAATATTGTATCACCTTGTTGGTATGTGATTAAAACCTAACAAATGAAAATACTCCAGTGTTTACCTAGGTCTTTTTTTTAGAAATATTTAATGCCGAATATGTGAATTTTCTACGCCAAAACGATTGCTGTCTGATAATAAGTCTAGCAGATTTATTTCATGAAATGTATCAACTGTTGCACTGTTGAAAAAGTTATAGTTCTTCGGTAAGGTAAACGCAAACCATTCAAAGCGAGTCATTGTGTTCTCGAGATATTTAAAACCTATGCTATGTTGCGAACAATACACTATCTCATTAAAATTAAACATTCGACTGTGTCATTATGATATCTGTTAAAATATCGTTATTATATGTATGTGCTTACTTTCTTCCTACTTTTTTATTACGTTTTTTGAACGTCAAATTGTCAGTACTGAAATGAAACCAGCTCTTATCCTTAATTTATGTGTACAATCACTCCCTCATTTGTGTTGATTTTCGTTACAGTTAAATGCCCTTCAGGTACAAGTGAAAGGAATGGTTGGTGCGTTTTTTGTGATAAAGGAACCCACCAGAACGAGGAAGGACAGACAGAGTGCTTAGCATGTCCAACTGGCTATACAACACAGTTCGTCGGGACGACCGACGTCGCTAACTGCTCTGGTATTTGCTTTTGATAATTGTCTAATTATACTAATATTTGCCTATAACATTGTTTAAGAATTACAACAAACAGTATGGATTCTTTATTGGTTTCCGTTACCGTAAGTTAAAAATACATTTTCTTAAATATATTCCCTCTTTATCTTGATTTTATTTGTAAATATAGATGTGATTAGATATAGAGTATTGAAAATGGAATAATATTCTCAACTTAAATTTTAACGATTGAACATAAATCTCTTTATCTGGTTTGATAGCGCGACAGCAGTTGTATCAAATTTATATTTTTAGTTAAATTTTCTAAATAATTATTTTCAAACATACCTTATCATATGCATACACCCTGGTATAGCATTCGGGGCTAAATGCAAAAATGAGCAATGCATAAAAGAATCAATCGTTGAAAATAAAAACATCAATATAGTAAGCAAAGAGCAAAACAATATAAAGGAAAACTCTATAAATGAAATTTGAATCAAAATTTATTTATTTTAGTTGAAGCAACGTCAACGACCAGTACGACAACAGATAAAACACTGTCAAGTTCAATTGCTATAAATGAGACAACAACCACAACAAACTCTGCAACAACTACTACTATACCCAAAACAACTACCACGATTCCCATAACAACAACTATTCCCACAACAGCTACGACTATTCCCACAACAACTACGACTATTCCCACAACAAGTACCATTATTCAAGCAATAACTACCACTATCCCCACAACTTCTACTCGACCAACAACAGCGACAGCTCCATCAACTACGACAACTACAGCACCTTCCGTCTCCTTGACCACATCATCAGCTGCCTCTGCTACGACAATGTCTGCTAGCCAAGGGACATCTAGTAAAAACGATAGATCACCCGGAAATGATAAAGGTATTTCATGGTCTCTGAGATTTGCATATATCTTATTTATTTTAAATATAGCGAGTTTCAGTGAAGATTGCTTGTGGTGGAGGATGGTCAATGATACCATAAGTAATACAATTATGCTCGCGTTTACGTAAATTTCTGGTTATTGTCCATCCAATAAGAGTGCTACATATCGATTGAATGTAGCACAAACCATCCAAAGTAACGCTCTACTCAAATACTGCTGCAAAACATTTTCACGTCTCGCTTAAACTGTTCGCAAGAAGAATGAGACGACGTTTGCCAAACAGTGATATTAAGGGAAATGTCTGTTTCGTTACTGTTGTCATTAACGATGTTTTTGCGTTACGCAATATCCCTGGGAAATCAGTGCCGTTACAAGAATGTTATCCGTTTATCTTCCGTTGTTCTTTCATCTTATTTTTTGATACCGCAAAACTAAGCCTGATAACAGGGACATCTTCAAGGATATCATGACGCCTAATATAACTAAATACGATGTACATCGTGCTCCGTGAAAATAATGTTAAATGTAATTCTAGTATCATCAAGATCCTAAGAATGCACGATCTAATTTGTTCTTGAATATGAACCAAAAATCTAATTCATAAGAGTGATTCGTCTTTTGCATACTGGTATCGTACAGTCCGAAATATTATGCACATTTTCAGATTTTTTTCTCTCTTATGTCCATACGTTTTGTAGGATTACCGCTGACAGTGCTGGTCGCGACATTGGTGGTGTTCCTCGCTTTCAGTGTATTGGCCATTTCAGTAGTTGTTTATATCAAGTATCGGAAAAATGCAAGGTTTGTATTTTTCATTAATGAATTCAATAATTCAATAATACTACGATATTACTCAACCTAGTTTACTCTTGTTTTTATTTGCTGCGTAACCATTATTACTATTTACAATCATTTCGTTCATATGATCTTACTTACTCTCCTTTATAAATCTACACTGTAACAAGTGCTGGTTCGCGGTAGTGAAGCGGACGTAAAACTTATCAATCAATCAAGTGCTATTTTTGTTTTTGTTTATCCGTTTATTATCACTTTTTGCTTTCCATATTACCGTTTTTATTGTTAGTGTTATAGTTAAAATGAAAATTTGATCTGTTTTTGGCTTTTCTTGTCCATGTGTTATTTCTACTACTTATGTTATATAGTTTGATTTATTCCTTTTTTCAGTTTTTTTAATCTGTCTTTATTTCTGTTGTTTTTTGATCTGTGTACATTTTTTACTATTTTTTTAAAGTACAACAAAAAACTAAATAATTCAGAGAAAAGAAAACATTTGACATTGGTAAAATAATGTTGTAACATACTAATATGTTTTAAGGATGTTTATGGTATAAAATGGTAGAAAAACAAGTTATGTTTTATCATCTTTTAGGCTTAATTGATACTATGTTTGTTAACGATCGATGTACACTGCATCATACAACTACCCGACGAAGTTCTTGTTTTATTACCTTGTGGGCTTATATAATCGCTACGACGTCAGCAAACGTACTGGTTAAAGTTCTGGTGGAAGTGTTAAAAAATATATACATATAACCTCTCGTAATGTTATTAAGATAACGTGCATTTAGCAGGATTATTTTCATAGAGGCAGAAAATTGATGCGGGCAGTCGAAATACTTTTGTCAATATTTTTACTGTATTGAAGTACTTATTTTGCCGAAATATCCAAAAGTTCATCTTGTATAATGGAGCCTTTGATTCTTGTCCTGCGATGCTGATGTTAACGATATATAACATTTATGCAAAAATAAAAAATCTGTAGATAAATAATTTTACCAGTACGATATATTGCCTGGAAATTCCTGATTGATCAAAAAAATTAGATTTTTTTATTCACTAATGTATGGCATAGTTAACATTCTTCAAATAGGCGAGCTATGATGTTTTGAAATCGTTCTGCTTTTGGTTTTTGGAATACTATACTTATGAAAGTTTAATATTTTTGCATTAGTATGTGTCAGGACTATCGGTATGTTCGCATGTCTTTCCCACCTATAACATTTTTTACTAAATGGGTGCATGTATATTCATTGAAGTTTCACAAATTTTGTTAAACATCCCCAATTGACATTTGCAGAATACGGTTTAGAGAACAGTATACACTTCATGGAAGCTCTGCCTCTGTCAACATGGTAACCCCAGGATTTGCTCAGAAGTTTGAACCCCTACCAGTCTCTGTCGGTTACGCCGTGGGACCCAGTGTGCTTCCATCCTCAACATCATGGAAATGAAACAATAGATGTGACACATAATATCGAGGCTTTTGACACGTAGACATTCTTGTTGGTTAATATGATACATATTGCATATTATAAAAAAAACACCGTCCAGTTAACAAATGTTTAAACCCCTTTCATACATAATACAAATTATTTATGATAATGATAAAAACTGATCGACTAGATTTAGATCTTCAGCCTAAACCAGACAATACAGTTCATTTGAAAGTCAAGAATATACGATTTTATATTGAGTTTTGATATTGACTTTATGCTGACGTGTGCATAATCATATTTATGAATTATATGAATAGATGATTTGATAGTGGGTATCGGTATTGCTATCGATGATATGGGTATCATACCCAACTACCGTACATGAAATTATTCGAGACAGTTATTCAACAAGCACTGAAAGCCAATTGTACTTTTAATGCAAGTATAAAAATGACAACAAACAATCCAAAAAGTAAAAACCAAAAGTCGAACTGAAAATTAAATGTGGTTAAAGTGACAAATATTTAAAACAGACCAACAGCTTACAAAAATAGCGTAAAACTGTAGACATGTACTATTTCGAAAATAGATTCAAGCCATATAGCATTATTATAGAATTTTTCTTGTTAGCTGAAGGTAAACGCAATCTTTCAACAAGCGTTTTACTGTAACTGGTTCTTTAAATGATATGCATTATGGTTTGTCCTCGCGTGTCATAAAATAATGAGTTATCTATGAATGACTAATCCGGAGTGTGACAAGGACAAGTCCATAAGAAAATATTGACGATCAGAATTATATATGTAGTAAATAATATAGTTTCATTTATTAAATAAATATTATTTGAACAATCTTGATAAATACTAAAACATCTGGTATTTAGGGCTTAGACTTGTAAATATAAAGATGTAAATGTTTGTAGAATTAATATATAATATAACAAATGTAGAATGGCAGGTGGTTCTTGAGTGTAATTATTCTTGTGTCAATTTTTGAAAGGGACCTGTAGTTTTAATTTCATTTTGCCCTCGGCTTTCCTCTCTATACGGAGGCCTGCAACTCCATCGACCTCATATAACGGTAGATTTAAATATTACTAAACAAGAGATCCCAGAGCAGTCTTGGCGCCCACCATTGTACAATCTTCATTAATTTGATGCCATTTCGATCTTTTCTCTTATTTGTTTGATTGAGTCATGTAAACAGTTATGTTTTGCTTTGTTTTAGGGCGAAACAACACGTTACAATAGGCAATCACAAAAATAAACACATCAAACTAGAAATTAAAAGATTTAAAAGTTGTGGAATGTATCAACAGGTATCAAATTGGTTGTAAATATTATCAAATCTTATTATAAAGATCAATTGTAAATAATAACATATTGATTCAACAGAAACTGTATCAAATAAACATTTCATACACGATACATTATAGAATCTGTCGCGTTTTTGTGTGAAATCAGCGCATTCAATCATAAAATGTTTGACTGTAAATGAATGATCACAATCTTGACAATAAAGTTGCTCTTCTTTATGTAAAATGTAAATAAGTGTGATGTAGGTATGTTCTATGCGCAGTCGCGAGAGGACAGCCTCCACTCTACGACCCGCTCCACCTGTCGCACATGAAGCTACGTTAGGTTGAACTGCGAACAGTTGTTGTTTACCAATTCAGACTTTTAATTATGCCAATTCGTTCTAATAAAATTCGCGATTACAGGTTTAAAATCACTATAAAGTATTTTACTATCTATTGGATGTAGGTTTAGGGCTGCTTTGGCAACCCTTTCTACTTTCTCATTTCCACTTATTCCGACATGACCGGGTATCCATATGATTATCAGGTGGTAGAACATTAAAATCCTGTTAATATGGAGAGCGATGTTTTAAATGAGAATGTTGTTAAAGTTCCAATTTTTAATACATGGTAGCAGTGATAACAAGTCCGAGCAGATTAATGCTTTTTTAATTACATTTGTTTTCCCAATTTCGTCCAAAGTAAATGCACCTTGAGGTAAACATTTTGGACTTAAGGACCAGGGAAATTTGAGAAAGGTCCTTCCAGTATTTCATGAGAAAAAGCGAAAACAAACATTCACCGTCAAATATCCGAGATAGCCCCTTATCGGCCATTTTGTTTATCCAAACTATATCAAAATGTTGAATAAGAGACTAAGGGGAACTTACATATGAAATTTGAGAAAATAACCCCGGTTCTTCCCGAAAAATTGCGATAACAAACATTCACTGTCTAAATCTAAGATGGCCGCCTGTCGGCGCTTTTTGTTTATCAGAGCAGTCTCCAAATTTAACCTGCAAACTAGAGACCAATTTGATGTACCTCCTGAGAAATAACATTAACAAACAACACCGTCAAAATCCAAGATGGTCGCTTGTCGGCCATTTTGGTGATACGAGCAATCTCAAAATTTAATTTGCACAATTAGAGACCTTTTTCCATGTTTTTCCCGCGAAATAGCGATAACAAACATTCACTGTCAATATCCAAGATGGCCGCCTGTCGACCATTTTTGTTGTAACGAGTCATTTCAAACTTAAATTTGCACAACTATATACCAAGAAAAACCTACATATCAAAGTTAGGAAAGATCCCTCGAATACTTTCTGAGTAATAACGATAACAAGAATTGTTTAAGGACGGACGACAGGCGATTTGACAGGCTTATTTACTTTGCCAATCACTGGTTTTATGTCTTTAATAAATATATATTATTGTTTGATTCATCAGCAACTGTTAACGCAGATTTTTTTTTGTGTGAACAAAGACAGGTTGATTTAATTATTACCTAACTTCTACAAACTATAATACATGTATCAGCAACATACAGTCTAACATAACTAGACTACATTATCATTATAGATGTAGGGATATCCAATACATCATAAACCAGAATATAATTATAATTAACTCTGTGTAATAAAACTATTAATAAGACTGTGAAAGGTTTGACACTCTGATTTAAAAACCAGAAAATAGCACAGCTTATATAATCGTGTTTATGTGATCTACTTGAAAATAAAACCCAAAAATGACACCTAGACATTTATTGTTGTAATAGAGCATTTATTCAAATGCCAGAGGCCATTTGTTAGATTGGAATTAAAATATAATATTAAATCCAAACAAGGTGGAACTAGATATAAAATTATTGCCAATGCCTAAGTCTAATAGCACTTAGCAAAAGGCTTTTAATTCAAAAGGGAGGAAGTCCTGTTTTGTTTTGGTAATGTTTAACGGCCCATCGACAATGTAAGTCATTTAGGGCCAACAATACTGTAAAAAGGACATTCACAAAAATAAACACATCAAACCAAAACTTAATATTTTATGATATGCAAAGGAGTAAAGAAATACATCAATATCGAACAAATCAGCTGCGCAATATATCATATTTTATTGTAAAGATCAATATAGTGTGAATAGTCAAATATTAATTGCACAGAAACCGCATCGAATAGTCTTTGCATAGACAGTACTTCATAAAATCTGTCAAGTATTTGTTGGAAATCAGCGCATTCATAAAGTAAGTTGAGGGTGGAAGAGGGCAAAAAAAAAACCCTTGAAAAATTGATTTGTCTTTATATGCAAAGCCTTGGTGATAGGGGACCGACCCCTTTCATTATCACTTCATTCAGGAACGCCTTCATTTTCATACCTTTCAAATACGTTATGGAATCATCTTCGTTTCCTTCAAATAGTCCATGCACCTTTCTTCCCATCGTTTATCGAGCCATCTTTGTTCTATGATGTTAATATAGTAATCTTTGTTCGTACTTAAACATGTCTGTTTGTAAAGGCTTAAACGCCGCTCCCTCGCCAATGTCATTTTGGGCAAAAAGGCGTAAAAAAGAAACTCAAAGACTCTACATGAATTCACGATTGTGAGTAGACTGAATAATGTGGCAGTATTGCTAAGAAAGAAATCAGCATAGTCCTTAACGGTAATGGCTTGGTTATGTAGTGGGACAATCTGACAAGAATTAGCCCTATGATCCAAGACAGGCAGATCCAGAATAAGATTAGTATATATTTATAATGCGATCAAATTAACTGGAGACTAACATCTTGATGAGGGAATGAACACGATCATACTGTTCAAAAATGGAGTATTCATGTTTCAATTATACAGTATGTCGATTGACTTATGATTTATTTTTGTGATGTCTTTTTATTTTTCTATCATCGCACTTGTCAATAAAATATTTGTGAAAAATGTCAGTTCTTCTTTTATGCATGTATTTCGTAGCACGTTTATGAACTCCCCAAAATAAACAAACAAAATCGATATTTATAATACCATTAGAAGGTCTAAATAAAGCTCCATGCTAATTATCTGAACATATGACTCTTTTAGGTTTTTTAAACAAATTTTTGACACATTTAACCCTTGAGAGAACGTTATGGTTTCATAAGCAAAGTTTCTTGGGCTTTACGCCAGTTCATCACCAGGAACTGCGACTTGCAACTGGAGCTTTCAAAACCACACAATATGCTAGTCTTTACGTGGAAGCAAACGAATCATCATTATATAATCGCCGAGAGAAGTTATCTTTGCAATATATATATGCAGTCAACTTAAA
The DNA here is from genome assembly GCF_002113885.1 of Mizuhopecten yessoensis. Taxonomy (NCBI): domain Eukaryota; kingdom Metazoa; phylum Mollusca; class Bivalvia; order Pectinida; family Pectinidae; genus Mizuhopecten; species Mizuhopecten yessoensis. The sequence goes on from NW_018408670.1 coordinate 892,335, forward strand.
GTCAAACCAAACCCTTCAAATCCAGCCTATACACTTGTTTTCAATCTAAATTACAAAACTCTATTTCAAAATTAACCAAACTGGAATTCGAATTTTATTCCTTCTGGAAAGAACCCAAATTAATATCGACATAATCCAATAATTTGCAACCTTTAGTATTCCTCCGTAGCTTCTGGTTTCACCGGCGGAGGTTGATCTCTCACATCCAAATCTGACTCCGAATCTTACTTTTTTTCTTCTTTTTTTTCAAAATATAAGGACTTTCAGCCTTTTTATACTGACGGTTGGAAAGATGATCATAAAGTTGCTGCGGCGATTGTAGCGAAATATGCTACGGTTTCTGTTGGATGCCAGCTACCCAATGATGTGTCAATATTCTCCGCAGAAGCCCATGATATTTATCTCGGCCTTGAGCACATCTGTTCTACAGAGCCTTCGCAACAAAATGCAAAATAACTGGAATCAATGCGTCGATAACAAATAACATTCTATTAAACCTGAAATCGGTGAATGGAATCTTAGCTACAGAGAGGCGCCGAGATTAGGTTGTCCCGTCTCCGGAATGGTCATTCATACATTACCAATTGTTATTTATTAAAACGTGAGTCAAGCCTCAATACATAGCGTGTCAGGAACAATTTACAATAAAGCACTTGTTATTATATTGTATCGACTTTCAGTCAGCTCGAGAACATTTTTATGATAACATTACATGTCTTGAATCTCAATTCGAAAACAACTGTTTCCCCAATTTAAGGCTATCTGAAAGCTGTTGGTCTTTTTGATAAAATTTGAGTCGCCAATTTGACGTTTGTCTTTTACCTTTAAGTTTGGTTTGATATTTTTATTTAGCATTTGTTTCTGTCGACCATTTGTTGGCCCTAATAACCTATCCTGTGTTGATTGGCCGTTAGTTTAGTTTAGTATTGTTTAACGTCCTATCAACAGCTATGGTAATTTAAGGACGGCCTCCCCTGTGTGCAAGATGCATGCGTGTAGTGTATGCGTGTTTTGGGAGGCTGCGATATGTTCGTGTTAGTCTCTTTGTGATAACGCGGAACTGATGCCGACTTTATAGTGCTACCTAACTGAAACATGCCGAAGACATCCAGCAGGATACCTCCCATTATACTGACAACGGGCGAATTAGTCGTCCCACTCCTAAATTGGTGAGCGATTAGCAGGAGTAGAAACTGCCATTTTTACAGACTCTGGTATGTCTCGGCCAGGGGACAGAACCCAAAGCCTTCACTACAGGGGCGAACGCTCAAATCAAGGCCAAAAGTGAGGCATTGTCAAGGGACACATTAGGAAGAAAGTTGTTTAGAAAGAACAGAAAAGATAAGATCCCAAATACAGTCGCCTCTTACGATCATACAATTGGGGCAGCAGGTACAATTCATACATCTTACCTGCAGGGACAAGGGAGGGAGGGGAGTCAATGTGATTATGTTTAAGAATATTGCAAGGAAGTTGGGAGGGCAGGTAGGGATTGTGAACAGTCAGTTCCATATTACTGTCACTGATTGGAATGCTTTATGCAGGGATGGCGCATACAGACCAACAAAATATAATCTATTTTGGCATCAGATCCACGCTATCACAGGGAGGCAAGTACACCACCATACCCGATATCCGGCATACATACACAACTGCACGTGGAGGCACTATCTGGAACGGTGGAAAAAAAGACAGCAATATTTGAGAACATGATTTGGTTTTATATTTTTATACAATCAGCCTGACGTTCCTTTACCGCGTTCGGTAGCGAGAACGTGGACCTTGTATCGTTTACAGATGCATCAGCAGCAGTTATCCGATCAAGAAACACGGCTTTGCAGTTGATGCTCGGTCATCGCAAGAATCCGACAAGAATCGACAACAAATTTGAAGAAATAGTTCCCTTTTACTCGATTGTCGAATTTAAGGGTCATTTTAGGATGACAAAATCGTCGTTTGAGGTAGGCTTACTTCATTCATGGTGTGCTCGATGTTGCATTTAAATACAGTACTGTACAGTAAATGTGAAACCTATCAACATTGAACAAACCGTTTGGATAAAAACGGCATTATGGCGAAATGAACTGACATAAATATACTATTCCTGTGTCAGTACATTTTGCTGTTGCAAGATATTCTCACCACTTTCAATTTATGCGATACATCCCGTAGTTTTACGTCATGGGGTCGCTTTCGTTTTTCGCTTATCCAAAGTTGTTCGTTTACGAAAAAAGGTCGCACCTAGTAATCTGATGCTGCTTTCAGACGAATCTTTTCAAAGCCTTGCAAGGCCTGCATGGATTTATACCCATTTATTTTTTACATTAATAAACAGACAAACCGGTTCAACCGGATACAGGAAAGGGGCCCGACTTGGTTATATCGGTTACCGAGGCTTAAGATAGGAAATTCACGGAGCACGGATTACAATTTTTTTCATGTATGATTTAACTTCTTTACCAAACAAGAAATACAAAGTAATACGCTGTTACAAGAAAATAACGGAACTCGGTCTAACCATATGCGTGCGTTTGTTTGTGTTTTCACTCCTGTGAACAAACAAGATCACAAAAAGCAGGATTTTTATAACAGCATTAACGTATCATCGGCTACAGCGAATCGGTCAAAAACTAAAACTAATTACTCTGAAATTATTGATCCTAAACGATTCGTGATCTGTCAAATAAAATAATTTAATTATGCCAATCTAAATGCAGTCGTGAAGATGGAACAGGGGGAAAAACATTTTTTAATAAATATTGAAAATATGTAGCAATGAAACGTGTACGGTATTTACAAGGAATAAAGCTTGGCATTTATACTTATTACTTTGTTAGTTGGTTTAAGGTTTAAATTGTCTCAGGTAAATATCTGTCTCAAAAAAGGAAACATTAATTTCGATTTTTTTTTATGAATGCTCCAAAAAGGCTATGATTAATTTTGATTGTAATTATAATATTAATTACTAACTATTTGTGCGCACAAAATTGTGTATTCTAAGTAATTCATGTGTATTTAGAGCGCCTTTCGATGACATTCACTGTGTATTTGAAATCAGACTGAAGCTGTTCAATACCTATGTTTAATATTTCAAAAATGATAGAATCTAATAGAAAACTGAATTGAATTAACTATATATGTTAACAAAATTTGGAAATCAAAGGAATAAATAACCTATCTTCAAGGGAGGGTCATTGGTACAATTATGACATATGACAAAGTATGAAAGCCTTTCAAACTTGGTTATAGAAATGAATATATAAAGCAGAAATGCTTTAGAGTGGTCAATATTTATATATGATAGTGGGTTATGCAATAATATAAATGTGTGTTACTATAAACTTTTACATCGTTTCCTATAAATGTGCTGTAATAATATAGATTTTGCCTGTTTTGTAATCCATTTTTAATTTTGCAATAAAATAATGTCATACAGCATTTTAAACTATTTTTTTTTTAATTTAAAGTGAACTCTTTTTAAAAGTAAACTGTGTCCAGCTGTGTGGATTTTACCCATTAAATCCATCATTTAAATTTGTTATGAATACATTTTTCAATACACTATATAGAGAAATTACAGATATCTGTATTCAAATTACATATCTCTGTACTTTGAAAATTTGAATATCTGTACATACATCTCTTGTTAATATGCAGACTGTCAGTTATCTGAAATAGATATCTACACTTAAAACATCTGTTTGAATACAGATTTACATCATAGAAGTAGAGAATAAGATATATATACCTACAAACATAGAATAATTTAGATATATCCATAAATATGCAAGAACTACTGACCTATCTATAGAAACTGTATTTTAGTTAAGGATATTTATAATAAAACAGCTATATTTACGACGCTAAATCAAGAACAATAAGGAACCAATATATGAAATATGTGAAAGGTCTGTCAAGTACATCTTGAGAATGAGTGATTAACTTTTAACTGTCCATTTCCAAAATGATTCTAAGCTTTTTACACACCACTGATTACATGCTGAAAGTGATTTAATATCAGAAATGGTAGGCAGATCTGATTTTAAGCCGACCACCAAAATAAAAATATATGTTAAAGCAGGTGCCTCCCACCTCCCCAATAAGATTAATTGCCTAGTAGCCATCTTATATCAGTCTCAAAATGAGATGTGCACAACTATATCATGGACCATAGGTAACCTTCTAACGAAATTTGAGAAGAAATAGTTATAAAAAAGTACATTTCAAGGACAGGTGATGACAGATTACAAATGAAAGTATGATTTGAAAAGTTTGTATTCAAATAGAGATATCTTTATCTATTAAATAAAGATATCTCCAAATTTACTGAATTGTTGGGCAAAAACACAGATAGTTGGGCATAGTAAACAGATTTATAAATATCATTAAATGTTCAAGATCAAGTCCTACATTAAACTTGACTGCTCATAGACTGAACAAAAGCAAATAATACTGATTCCATATTTTTGCAGGCACTGTGTGGTCATTTGGTACCTAATATCCCAGAGGAGTATTTGTATGGAAAAGACATCTTTTGCATCATTATGGTTGCTTGGCAACAAGGAGTGTTTCAGAAGTGTGGCTGACCGCTTCGGCTTCAGCAAGAGTTCGTTGCATGACAATGTTCTCAGTGTTGTTGAAGCAATAGTTGCTCAACAGAAGAAATTCATAGTCTGGCCCTCTACTGTTGCAGAACCGAAGTATGCTGCCGATGGGTTTTTTAACATATGTGGTTTTCCTGGTGTGGTTGGTGCTGTGGATGGGACATACATACCTATCCCTGGGCCTTCTACACACAGGGATTCCTATATTAACAGGAAAGGCTTTCCAAGCATCCAGATACAGGCTGTTTGTGACAGCAACCTTGTCTTCCGGGATGCTTATGCTGGTGGGTCAGTTCATGATGCACGATTCTGGCGAAACTATCCGTTAAGCCAGATTCTTCCATCACTGCCACCAAACCGGCATCTCCTTGGAGACTCGGCCTATCCTCTGTCAGTAAATTTGCTGGTGCCATTTTGTGACAATGGGCATCCAAGTCATATTGAAAAGAAAAACAACAAGAGTTACTCCTTAACAAGAGTTGATATTGAGCGTGCATTTGCGTTGCCTTTAATGTAAATTCAGGAGGCTGCAATATCTTGACATGCACCTTGCTAAATGAAATCCCTAATGTCATTGAAGCATGCTGTGTATTACACAATTTTATTCTATATAATGAATCTTCTAATGACGAAGGTTTTGATATGCCAGATGATACCTGCTGGTGGACAGCAGGTGACAACTCTACAGGACAAGTTGCCTTGGCAATACGTCTGGAGATTGCAAAGATGTAGGTGTAATCTGGAAAATACTTCAGAAATACAAAGCTTCTCCTTCATTTTGATGATCTTATGCTTCCTATCATAAATAACTGAAATAAATATGTGTATTATTTAAATATAATTTAATTTACTACATAACGTTAATTTGTATCATCTTTAGAATGAAATACAGATGTATAACATTACTGAATATTTCTCAATTATTAAGCAATGAATATTTAAGCAAATATTGTTATGGTTCTATAACAAACATTGCCATAGATGACCAACTTAACAAATTTAGTAGGGCTTTAAGTAGTTTGCCAACAATAGAAACGTGTTATAGGACCATAACAATATTTGCTTAAATATTCATTATTTTTATTCACATTTTGATAAACAATCATGGCGATTCTCTATTTTTTAACTAATGCTGCTGCTAGTGATTTTAGAATGTTCTATCCTCTGCCACTCTCACAGCCTTTTGTTGTGTTTCTTTAATATCTGAAAGTATTTTATTTTGTTGTTCGGAAAATCACTTGAACCAGTCTGGCATCTCTTCTCTTTTCCTTTTTCCTTTCTGGCAGGGGAAGTTTGTGATTTATTTAGAGCTGTACTGCATGCTGTAGAACTGCTATTTCCTATTATGTTATAAAAGCCATCATTTCAATTTAAATTTTCACTTTAAAATACCTATCTAACATTACCAAAACAATTGCATTCATAGGGCTATGATTGTAAATGGATCAATGTCATTTTGATGTTTCTGTGTTTGTCTTGAATAATGCAATATAATTATAAAAAAGCAAATTAAGTTAAGCTGTTCCATTAGTTACTGTTTGCTGAAACTGCCGAGTGTATATTCCTATCCTATTGACTGGTAATCTTTTTTGGTAACATTAAAGGGTTTTAAGAATACATGTTCAACTTTTTAAACCAGTGTTCCATGACAGTGGTCAAATGAAATCTGATTTATAGGTAAGTGAAGATATTTGTAAATTTTGAGGATAATATGTACAGCAATAATATTGTTACGAACCACGGCCAGCGTTATTATTCATGTGTATGTCTTGTATCGAATCATTATGAATATTAAGTTAATGTGAAGAGAGCGAGAAGAGATCGTGCGAGATCGCATGTTTACATTATATCCACCATTTGCATTGTAGCATGGTCAAGAACAAATGAGAAGTATTACTTGTATTTCTCACCTTTCTAAGTCATGTGTATCGAAGTATAGCTCTAATGTAAGTACGAACGTTTCTTCATATCTAGAATCTATTAGTTTTCGACAGATTTTCCTGTAATTCATCTGATCCAACGGACAAATCTGCCGGTACCTCATTGTTTCGCGGAATCTATGAATGTCACGGAAAACGTGCAATACAAGGCTTCTGATTTGCTAGTATTTTACCGTTGATCACGTGCGTTTTATGTATAAATAGCCGATCGCATTTTGACCGGGGCCCAGTCTTGAACTGACCATTGATACAGCAACCCTGAATCTTAACTACGTCAACCTATTTTTGGTCCTGACACTCAACCATGGCAGAGTAAATCCACCGTTGGGTAAATGAGATGACAATAGTGCTCAACAGCTGATCGAGGTTTGTTTACGTCTGGTTGGAACGACGAGTGAGTGCATTATGTGATGTTCCAAACGGGGCACAGTCAAAGGGAAGAAACTCGTATAGCAGTTATGAACTGATTAGCCTAGTAATTCTTCCAACTCCCAGTAAATATACATGTTAAAAACGTAGCATTGTCCCAATGAGTTGTAACTGATAACCTAGAGAGTGAGCAAGGAGTTGTTTGCCATATTTTCATCTGTGATATTTATCCATCGTTACTGTTCTTCAATAAATTGTCTTCTAATCTGTTATCACTGACTTTGTTAAATTCTTTACCTAATACTGGACAGGACAATATCAACGAAGCGTTGTTCTCAAAAGAAGTTGAAATAAGCAACTTGGGCAGAACGTTTCAATATAAATACGCTGTATATCAATTTACCTTCCATTGATGACACTATTGTTCCGGGCCGAACAGCAGGAGCATCCGCCAGCAGCTCATCCAAAAGCTGGAGTAAAGATTAGTTCATAATATAAAACTAGGATGCATCAGGTTTTTCTTGCTGCATCCTTCTATGCATGGTTCATTTGTACTAGTTTGTACTGCCGTATATGGTACCTGTATTTGAGCGACCTAATTTTTTTTATCACATGACTCTGACGAATACAGCTTTCCGTGGCTTTGCAGGAAAGCTGATATCTTTTTCCAAACATCAGCTTTCCTGATCATCTTCATGGTCACTAAAAGACTCCATGATGTTTGTTCTAAAGGATGAAATAGACATGACTTTGTATTTCATTTTACTGCTTTTTTGTACAAACTTCATTGTTACTGCTGCTTCGAGTACTGTGTTCACATTATGTCCCAAAAAGCGGTGACCACATGCTCGAGGCATTTACAACCTATTCTGTTATTAAAATTAAAGTGGATCAGGTAACAAGTTCAGCAAACCTATTAGGTCGGTGGAATAAGTCCGTTTCAGGGTGATATAGGGAACAAATTACTATGTTATCAAACTCTTCTGATTTCAACTCATCAATGTCTCTGGTATGATAGAAAAAAGTCCTGAAAGATTCCCTATGGGGAATCAAATTTTCACCTTTTTTCGCCAAAAATGAAGAACGAGAATATATCGGTTAGATGAAAGAAAAACGTTTACGATCTAGTCTTGCCTCCGCGGCCACTAGATCTATACAATCGTTCAGTCTTGTCATGACCCAATGTGCATAATAGTCATCACGTTTGCTACATTGTTTCAAAATAGCTGTTCTGAATCCAAGTAATGTTACTTCTGACACTGATTCTCTGTCCGGATGTCTGGGGTCAACAACTGCATCTTTGCCACAGAGAAAGTATTGTTTGTTTGATTTTGTTTAACGTCCTATTAACAGCTTAGGTCATTTAAGGACGGCCTCCCCTGTGCGCAAGATGCATGCGTGTAGTGTATGTGTGTGTATTTTGGGAGGCTGCGATATGTTCGTGTTTATTTGGGGGAAATTATATAGTTCATGATGATGACATGAAATAGTTTTAATAAATAAGATGTACCTTATTACCCACAATGCACAAACCGTTACTCAAATTTTAATAGAACTGGAAACACATATAATTTCATTTGGTCTAAACATAAATCAAAGATAATTAATTTATCATTACAGTTACCAAGATGTACCCTCAGATATGATACTAATGAAATTACAACATCCTGAAATACGGGTAAACAAAGTTGCAACATGGATGTTACTGTTGTATATCTTTTTACCTAAACATATATCCGAGTCATGCTATAATTTTTTACACAATGAACATCAAGGTTGATTCATTTTGAATCATATCAACACATTTCCTGTATCTATAAATATAAATAATCTTGAATTTAAATGTATGCAACTTATAGTGAGCCGTTGAGATATTCATTTACTGATGAAAATTGTAGACTGTTTGACGAGTTTTCCAGGACTCGAACTTGGTGCCCATGTTAAAAACCAAGGCAGTACCAAAATCTCTTAAAGCTATAAGGTCATGCAAATATCAACAGAAATGAATATATCCAAGTTTTAAAATGAAGTTTTGTTTCAAATAAACCTATCTCAAAAATAGTATATCATATCGAACAAAACTGCATAAACAAATTCTAGATGTCATCTGCACCTGTTTCACATCGGAATGCCTCTTTGTAGTTTTTCACCAAGGTTTTTTATGATTGTTTCATCTGTTCAATTATCAAAAAAGGGAATTTCAGAGTGTAAATCCCTGTTTATTGCACCTATAATTTTGTTTACGAAAATCATTGAGAGGTTCATTAAGAAATATATAGAGAACTCATTATGATGTCACTAAAGTAACCACACTATTGACAGCAAAGTCATGATTTTTAGGTTTGACACCAACTTTGGCCTCGTTATTCCCTTTACATCTAATTGAAACTCTATAGGGTCAGAATTTGACGAGGCCTATATAACAAATAAATACATTGTAATTTCAAAGTCAAATACACATTCCTTTTCTGAATTTGGGAGTGAAAACATATGTCAAATAGTTCTGTCCTTGAAGACACAAGTATTTAGTCTGCGTGAAGACATTTTGGTATTTTCATAGGTTTGAGTAAGACAGTATCTAATGTCCATTTTATAAATTGTATATGTACTTGATTGAATACATATTTTAAATGGTGTTTTTATATTACGAAATATAATTGGGTGTTTCCATGACCTTTTTCCACAATGCATGCATGGTATGTTTGTGGATCAACCCTACACACAACGTTGCTTCCATCTGGCAAGTTTATTTGTAGCTGTTTCCAATACCAGTTGGTGCTAGATGTATAGAAATACAGAAATGTTAAATTTGTATGAAGTAAATTGTATGTATATACATGTAGATCTATGTAGGATAGATCTCAACAAGACAATTTTTTTAACAAGTTAGCAGTTTCATAATTGTTTAACCCTCTTAAAGGGACATCACGTGGAAAGCCATATTTTTTTAATGAATGTATGTATTGTTTGCACTTCCATTTATGTTACCTCGCTATCCCCATATTCATAGTCTGTTCCAAATGTCCAGTTTGACCACTTGAATTGTTCGGGAAAGCCCTGCTAAAAATAGCGCCGATAACGTGAACTGTTGAAATATCACGATTTAAAAAAAAAATGTTACGCGATCCTTTTTACTAGAAGTAGGTTCTTCCTTTCAGTTATTCATCCTGGCCCGTCATTTTGACATTTTTAATCTAGCTGCGATAATGTAGCTTTCTGACGACGAGAGATTTTTTTATATATATATTGCGTCGTTGCGCCAGAGGAAGCCGGGTATTCATACTAGTACTAATTTAAATCTTGTATGTAAAAACAAACAAAAAAATCTTTTAATTCAGCAATACAATTTAATCATACCATTTTACTGAACCCGGTTATATTATAAATTATGTAAATCTAAAAGCGCACGTATCTCATTTGACCCCGATCACGAGTATCGACCGAGACAGAATACGCCGTGGCTATCACAACAGTTAACCTTTGGAGGGCCTCATGACAAATCAAACTAACCAGTCACTTATCCCTTCCTTTCGCATAAACCACTGTATAATTATAGAAACACAAAGTAAACTCTCTCCGATACATGCCCATTGACATGTTAAACTAAGTTCATCTGTGTTCAAACTCAGACAAAGATACTAGCGAGGTTATAGTTTTAGATATTTATTCATAACATAAACAGCGTTAGCATTTCTGTCGATTCCATTTCAGCTTAACCGGCTATCCGGAAGAATACATGCACCGTACTAGCTGCTAAGGCAGTTATTTTCTCCTTTTAACACTTCCCACCTGTAATAATGATTCCGTAACGTTATCCTTGCGCTATCTTTTGACCACTTTTCTTTGGCTTACTTCACACGGCCAGTCATTTTGTTTACAAATAAATGGTGTGCAATACGCATGCGCTAGTAGAGGGAAATCCCTGAACAAAACGTTGGTCAGACAGGTAGAAATACCGATGATTATCTTAGATTTAATTATTTTATGAATCTATTTCAGCCAAATCCGATCGGTATTTTCCATACGGAGTCTCACTTGATATGTTTATGTAGTATTTGAAAAAAAAGACAAAAAAAATAGTTATTTCAGCGTGATGCCCCTTTAAGTGAATATATATAAACCAAAATTACTGTAGACCGATACAGGGTGCTTGTTAATAATAACCATGTTGACATTTGAAAGCAATAAATAGTAGCATTTTTTGACCATAATACCAATAACCTAGAGAGGGTGTCATGTAACCGGTCATTTATCTAAGAAAATACAAGCATTTTGGGGAATAAACCATTTCTTGAATGTTTATCCTAGAATAAATACTTTTTTCAATCGTTACGGTTGTCAAATCATTCAAGAAATGTAGGGATATTGCCCTAAAACTGGAAAATGCGTCCTGCATAAACTGAGTTTCACCTACCGCTCCGCCATCTTGGTTGTCTGGTGAGTTACCACCAAAATGCGTTCGCGAGCGTTTGCTGCAAACAGTGTACTTTTTGAGCAAACTGTCAAAACGCTCGCAAACGTTCTCGCTACCGAACGCACCTCAGTTGTACCGATTCAGTACGGTATCAAGTAATGGAACGCATCTGATTTGTTTGTTTGTTTGATTTTGTTTAACGTCCTATTAACAGCTAAGGTCATTTAAGGACGGCCTCCCCTGTGTGCAAGATGCATGAGTGTAGTGTATGTGTGTGTATTTTGGGAGGCTGCGATATGTTCGTGTTTGTCTTCTTGTAATAGCGCGGAACTGATGCCGACTTTATAGTGCTACCTCACTGAAACATACTGCCGAAGACACCCAGCATGACGCCCCACCCGGTCACATTATACTGACAACGGGCGAACCAGTCGTCCCACTCCTAATTTGCTGACCGTTAAGCAGGAGTAGAAACTGCCATTTTTAAAGACTTTGGTATGTCTCGGCCAGGGGACAGAAACCAAAGCCTTCCTCACAGGGGCGAACGCTCAACAAATGGCCAAAAGTGAGGCATTGTCAAATCGCTCGTGAGTTTTCAAAGATTGCTGCCGTCACTACTAAATATGCGTTCCAGTCTCAACAAACCAAGAAATTGATAAGTACGTACAGATAATTAAATAGCGTTTTTACGTGTCTCGGCTGCTTCGTTCGGCATTTAGTACTACGCTAAACAAAATATATGTCACACGTATAGGCGCTTCCGGAACATGGTTGGTTTAGTTTGAAAAACGTTATTCAACAGTTTCAAGATATTTCGAAAATGATTAGCCTTAAGTTGACATATTTTTCTATAGGCAACTATACATACAAGATCTGAATCTACATAATGCAGTTCAAAGTCATTTTTGGTTGTAAAAGGAACGTGCTCGTACCGCAAACGCGTCGCGTATCCAAGCACAAACGGAGCTCAGATCAAGACGATGATCATTTAGATGACTTCAAGGACATCTTAAGTCTCATTCGAATGAGACAAGAGCCTGTAAGAGTTACTCATTACTACGAAAAGGTAGTAAATACTTACCTCCCTCAGACTTCCATGCCCGTTTCCGGATGACTTCCAACGGCATTTGAGTCTTTATCTTAAGTTCCTGCGAGTGCAGGTCAATTATGGTGTATACAAGTACCCAGCAGTTCGCTATTTCAGTTCAAAAACAAATATTGATGGCAATTCGGTACCTGGCGAACCAGTAATGCTATCGGTCGGTGGCAGATCACTAAATCGAGTGTGTTTAGTTAACAAGAGGCCCATGGGCCTTAACGGTCACCTGAGTCCTACAGTATTTATTTTTGATGTTGAAATATGTACCAATTTGAGTAAAAAATAGTTAAGTATAATGTTAACTTAACTTTGTCAGGACCATGAGCTGATAATTCCTAGACCGATTTTCAGTGAGATCGGCCTATTAGAACTTGTTTTTAAGTTTGAAATAGGTATTTACAAAATAGCGGCCATGGCAGCCAAATTGTATTTCTGATTGACCCGAAAAATAACAACACTTTGTCAGGACCATGAGGCGATCATTCCTACCAACTTTCAGTTCAATCGGTCCAGCAGAACTTGACTTTAAGTTTGAAATAGGTTTTCAAAATGGCGGCCGTGGCGGCCATATTGGATTTCTGATCGACCCGAAAAATAACAACACTTTGTCAGGACCATGAGGCGATCATTCCTACCAACTTTCAGTTCAATCGGTCCAGCAGAACTTGACTTTAAGTTTGAAATAGGTTTTCAAAATGGCGGCCGTGGCGGCCATATTGGATTTCTGATCGACCCGAAAAATAACAACACTTTGTCAGGACCATGAGGCGATCATTCCTACCAACTTTCAGTTCAATCGGCCCAGCAGAACTTGACTTTAAGTTTGAAATGTAAAATGTTAACGGACGACGGACGACGACGGACGAAAACGGATAGCAATAGGTCACTTGAGCTAAAGCTCAGGTGACCTAAAAATAAAAACGTGTCATTAAGGCAATGACAGATATCGGGAAAGAATGCATCGTTCGGCCAACAGGTTAATATATCTTCTCATTAAAAACGTAACAAATTTAACTTCTGTGACTGCTTGATACCAACTGTGATAACGTAGTTTCTGACGACGAGAGACGATTTATTCTGTAGGATGAGGGAAGCTAAAATGGCACCCAAAATGGAACACTTTAGATATAGATACATGACGCATCATTTTTTTGAATGGTATGTATATGCTCAATCAAAATTTGTATGGTTTTATGTATTTTGAGCAAATATCATTCGCCTGCCTCTTAAGCATTGCTTATGAAAAAAAAAAAAAAAAAAATGAAAAACAATCCTTTTTCTAAACATGAAAAATAAGATGTTCAAACGAATAGTTTAGGGAATAAATGAGTAAATTTTGAAAACAATTTGAAATGAAAAAGCTGTTTTATTGCTGCCAGTTATTTTTAAAACTGACTTGTATGATGAAGTGTTCCATATTGGGTACTTGACCAACTAAAAGTTCCGATGGAATTTGATGCTTCCTGGTCCCTGTTGTCGTGTACAGACGACACAAATATATGCTATCTTATCCCCGTTGTCATGTGTACACAAGATACTTTGGTGTTACCTGTCTTATGTTAGCTGATTATAGCACATGACAGTCGTGTATTCCAATTAATTGCCGCTAAAATCAGAACCCATTAGCTGGAAAGAAATATTTGTATAGTAGCAGAGTACACATTTTGTTCATGTGACCTATTGTTTTCGAATTTTCCGAAGATGTTTGCATTTAGAAGTCTCCAATATAAACAATATGACGGCGACTTAATTTGGTACGAACACTCGTAAATTCATCACCAATTATTTATTGAGGCTTATTGAAGTAAATATGAATATTGTAATATAAGTCTCGATAAAAGCTCCTAAGAAATAAAATATAACAGGTTGCGTCCAAGAAGGAGACCGGGTAATAATATTAGTACCCGTACCAGTTTTTGATACCTGTCAATTGTAAGCAATTAATAACAAAAGGAAGTTACAAATGTTAGTCCCGGATCGTAATGTTAAAAAAGCCTTTAACAGTTCCTATAGGGTTGGGGCTTAGATATCATTCTAATGCGAACGGTATAAGCTCGCAAGCTACAGGAAAACTGGGAGGGAACATACACCATTATACATAAAATGTCTGATTTAGTATACCAAATACGGATGGGACCAAAGTCGAAAATCACGACTGTAAATAACGGCAGGCTGGAACTCTACTATGGTCAAGCTAGACAATGGTCCATTGCTCGTCTCGTTCAAGGATGTATCGCTATGGAAGGTCTGGCGAGAAACGGAAGTGTGACATTTGTGATAGGTTTGTTTGTTTGTTTGTTTGATTTTGTTTAACGTCCTATTAACAGCTAAGGTCATTTAAGGACGGCCTCCCCTGGGTGCAAGATGTATGCGTGTAGTGTATGTGTGTGTATTTTGGGAGGCTGCGATATGTTCGTGTTTGTCTCCTTGTGATAGCGCAAAACTGATGCCGACTTTATAGTGCTACCTCACTGAAACATTCTGCCGCATTTGTGATAGGAGATTTGATACTAGGAATTATTACCTACAAGTTTGGGTGTCTTCGGCAGTATGTTTCAGTGACGGCATACCCTTCATCTATCCTTAAATGATATCTTTGTTTGGGTGTCCAATACACTTTTCAATGTCTCGAGCGCTTCATTGTCCTTTCTTCTTCCTAATGTCTCCCTTGACAATGCCTCATTTTTGGCCATTTGTTGAGCGTTCGCCCCTGTGAGGAAGGCTTTGGGTTCTGTCCCCTGGCCAAACATACCAAAGTCTTTAAAAATGGTAGTTTCTACTCCTGCTTAACGCTCAGCAAATTAGGAGTGGGACGACTGGTTCACCCGTTGTCCGAAGAGTGAAGGAGACATTCTTCTATCGATAAACAGTGTTTTCAATGAAACGTAGACCTTGTAATGCAATGAACTTCCAATTTTCACCAATTTCAAACAGAACAAAATGAGAAATAACTTACTTTCAACCAAAACCGATATAAGACTGCAGATTTTTATTTTAACAGATTCTATATTATAACTAAATAAATATAATAAATGAATTTATAAAATTACATGAATTCTTGGAGAATATTTCTATAATGGCTAGGTCATACAGTGTTAAATGTAATTTGTTGATTTTTTTTTATTTCTGCATATTTTCCCCCCAAAAAAATAAGAATAACAAATTTATATGATTAAATTAAAAACAATCCAGATAAAAAAATGTGTGTGAACATAAATGCTTGATTATATACATTTTAACATTTTGTTCAACAGTAAAGAGTAATAAACTGTATCAAATATTGGTGATATAATTTAACAAAGAGGGTATCATGTTATTTCACATGTAAATGCTACCATTTAAGCTGAACATTTCTTTTTTTCATTTTGTAGCATATCAAGAACAGTGAGAGATGTTAAAGAGGTGAAAAAGAAATGTGGGAATATCAAACAAACAGGTAATAATATAGTAACGTTTGCTTCAGTGTTGTGTCAAGCTTCTTCAAGAGTCTTTGTGTCCCAGTGGGCAGGGGGGAGCTTATGCTGTGGTGTGGCATCTGGACAAGAGTTAAATGTAGTTATTTTTTAGTCCAGAATGGCTGAACATATTTTGAACAAATAAAATTTGGTCTGGAGTACTATTTTTGGGCTGAGGGGATTTCATTTGTGTAAATAAAGCATTGTTCATCCTTCCCCACTGAGTTCAAAGGGCTGGAAATAGGTAAATCTTTTAAAGTAACTGCTTCTTGATTATGGCTAAAAGGATTTTGACCCAAATTAATTTGGAGCATCCTTGAGAGTAATCAATGGTACATTAATTGAGAATGTGGTCCCCTGTGGGCATGAGAGAGGGGCTCGGTATCATATTGGCTCATCATTTATGCAAATTGTAATGTGATAATTTTCCCCACCCTATAACCATACATCTTGTATATATACGCATGCTAAACATGAAATACTGTTTCATTTACTTTGTGGTCAATATAATGATTAGGCTGGTATAAGGAAAATCTTAGGAGCTGTTTGTTTGTTTGTTTGTTTGATTTTGTTTAACGTCCTATTAACAGCTAATGTCATTTAAGGGCGGCCTCCCCTGTGTGCAAGATGCATGCGTGTAGTGTATGTGTGCGTATTTTGGGAGGCTGCGATATGTTCGTGTTTGTCTTCTTGTAATAGCGCGGAACTGATGCCGACTTTATAGTGCTTCCTCACTGAAACATACTGCCGAAGACACCCAGCAGGACGCCCCACCCGGTCACATTATACTGACAACTGGCTTAGGAGCTGAGAGCAGTGTGTAATTTTCAGCAATTTAAGTTAATATAAAAAATAAGAATGAACATTCTATGCAAGAGTAAAATAATATAGATATAAAAAATATTCAGATTTATTTTGAGAGACTGGTGGCCCCTCCAGGTTTATCAAAATGTTATTGAAATTACCTTGACAAAGATATTACAGCATAGTTATTCCATTGAATTAAAATGAAAGTGAATCCATACTTGTTATTTTGCTGCAGCAAAATCAAAATATGACAAGGCAAAACACCCAGGAACGGGAGAGGGCCAAAGGGACCCTTGTCCCACCACATCAGAAGATGTATACCTTAATCACAGTGTGGACACACACACCTGCTGAAGTTGGTATTTCAGGTGGAATGGATATAGGTAGTTCTCACTTTTATTAAGGACAGACATGGCCTTTGCATTTAATGACAAGTCTTGCAAAAAGTTTTTGTTGAAATTATCTGTACATTTCCATTTGTATAGGCAAATTCTCCTTGTTATCCACTTTTCAATACTTCATTTTGAACTGAAAGTCACTTGATCAGAAGCAAAAAATGTCTGCTAGGGATCTTTTGTCCTACATTTCACACAATACAGTTTCAGTAAAAAGGTCAAATGAAGTCCTAACTTTGAAAAGAAACTGTAAGACACAGCTGAGTTATGAAAGGCCTGACAATGATGGGCACCATGATCCCTCTGGGATCTCCGATCTTCTTAAAATATATCATTTCTCAAGTAGTAGCCAGGTACTTATATCCTCGATGTATTGTAAACTCAAATTGAAGTACCCACTCACTACATGTACAGTCAGTTACAGCTTCAATACCAAAAACAGTTAAAAATTACTTATGGAAGTCTTCCCATGTTAAGATTTAAAACTTAAGAATTAGAAATAAAAAATAAAGGAAAGAGTGTTTTTTTAATTTCCTAAAAACGTACTACATTGAAACTAAAACAAAACATTTGCAATGCGATAAAAAAACTAAAAAAGCAATGCATTGTTCCATTAAATTTACAGTGCTAACATATGGCGAAACAGCTGCTGGGGTTGTGATTGACACTTCATATATGGAAGGTATGTAGAAGCAGAACCTAGAATTGTTTCCAGTGGCATTTGGCACCTGTACCATACCAGCAACTCGCACATCATGTAAGTATTTAGCCAAATATGTATTTTGATATTTACGTATGTTAGGAACATGTTAGAGTCGATGTAGTATTGCCTTGAAATTATCCTTTTAATATTAATTTTGGTTTTGGGCATTGGAAAGAGATTAAATTTAGAGTAAAAATGTCAATGTTTCACGTTTCAAGTCAGCCAGAGATATTATTTTGATTAACATTTTCAATAAATTTTAATCTTGCATTCTGTTTTCCCCATATGCCGGAGATTTAAAAAAATAAAATTCTTACACTTCTTTCATGAACCTTATAAGCTATGAAAGAATATAATATGTAAGCTCCTTAAATAAATTACTTGATCATAGTTTGCTAGCAACATTGAACATAGACCACTATATATTGCTTAGTATTTTTGATCCAAGTATCCTTGCTGATAAAATCTTAACATATTGTTGTGCATTACAGATAGCAAACTAGTCATACATTTATTGAATTTCACAAGAAAATATTGAAAGCATTATACAAGTTTAATGTTAACTTTATCTTATTTCAGCTAGTCAGGTTAGGAAAAAAAACAAGCAAACAGTCATCTGTTGGAAAAAAGCATCATCACATTAGAGAAAGATGTCCTGCAGAAAGAAGGAACAAAGCTTGATTTGGAAAAAGAAATAATAAAATTGGACAAAAAGATAATCAAAATTGAGAGAGAACTGAGGTGTTTGAGTTAAAGAAACGCCAGTTGATATCTCAACTGGTCGAGTACTAAGGTGGAGTTATTGACTCATAACCTGACAAAAATCGAACAGATTTCCACTATCTATTCTGTAAATGGTTCATTATTTGTTATGCAATATACATTAAGTCTGAATTTCTTTGTTCACATATCTACCGTTGAGCATGTCATACAGTTTTGGAAAATATGCATACCCACCTATACGTAATGTTATCAACATTATGGAAAGTAGTCGCATTATATGGAAAGGTTATGAGATATTAATTCCAGTTTCTTAGAATATTTCCGTGTGCAATTTGATAATTTACAATATTACTTTCTCTCTATAATTACACATATTGTTACAACCCCTTTAAAGACTGGGCATATTATATTTACATTATTTAGTGTACGGGCAAGTGTGGTGTCTGTTTCAAAAACATGAAAGTAAATATAATGACTATCAATATATGACTGCAACTTTAATAGCCCTTAATGGAAGGTTAACTTACTTGCTAATTAGTCCCCAAGCAGTTCCGGGGGGTGGGTTGGGTTATATATTCAGTACTATTTTACCTTAATTAACCAGATTTGGTGTACAAGGACATCGTGGGTGGCGGAATGCAAAGATTAGGTCACTATGACCTATGCTTCTTGACATAAGTGTACTGTTTTTTAAATATAGAAATCATAACCGGTTGGGGACGATGTATTTTCTTGCATTACTTTGCATTGTTAAATATAAGCCTTGGGATGTTATTGTTGGTCAAGATATTGATTTAATTGCTGAAGAAGGTGTTGGCAATGTAGTTGCGCACTGCATTGCCATCACCTACTCCAACATCTGNCTAAGGTCATTTAAGGACGGCCTCCCCTGTGTGCAAGATGCATGCGTGTAGTGTATGTGTGGGTATTTTGGGAGGCTGCGATATGTTCGTGTTTGTCTCCTTGTGATAACGCGGAACTGATGCAATGACTACTTTGCAAGATTTACTTGGCTTCACTATTAGTTCACAGTGCAGACAGATAAAACGTTTCTTGAGAATTCCAAAAGTTTGTTTTATTAAAACTCGTGTCCGGCAGTGGCTTTTGTTAAAGCGCTCCTGTGTTGCATTCGCTGGGTTTAAGTACAGGGTAATGAGAAAACGTTTAGAAGCGTATCCAGAATCTCCAAGTAGGAAGCCGTCGTGAACTCCTGTGAAATGATAAACATAGTATTTTGCATTACATGTATTGGGATGACAACGTGAAGCATGTGTGGAATAATTTGCAAATATATGTGATCAGTATCAATTGTTCATCTGATTTAGATTTAGTTTCCTTACACTCAAGCTTAATACATTTTTAAGTATAGTTATGATTTTCATTCATAAATTATTGCAAGAAGATCACTTTGTCTGGACCATGATTCGATCATTCCTACAAAGTTTCAGTTTATGTCATGTTAATTAACTTATTGAGTTGATGCCACTACAGAGGATGATGACAAAAGGTCAACTTGAAAAAATTGTATAGTTTAAAAGATTTTTGAATTATCACACTTGCTTAGACAAGATCATGATGTAAACAGATTTTAACTGAGTTTTCATTTGAAAATCATTCACGTCATTTTTTGGATGAAACAGCATGTTTGAATACGCGAATGGATAGGATAGGTTTTAAAGTAAATCCCAATTTTACCATTTTCAAACTGGTTGCAGATGGTGCTCTGTCGAAAAATTCTGCCAATTAGCCACACAATCCAAGATTCTGAAGTCTGCATCGCAGATCATCTATATGTAAGATAAACAACATTATTATGTCAAAATGAGCATGTTAAAGAACATGTTAGTTATGATAAATTTTAAGATACTGCTGTTACTATTTGTTCTACATTTTGAGTTTACCTATTTAGAGAATATGGGGCTTATGTGGTCACTTTGGTGTCCATGTAACGTTATTAAAATTTTCAGCAGTGTTAGATCACCACATTCAACAGGCTGTGTTGACTATTATCAGGTTGAGGCGTTAATGAGTGAGTGATAAGCACATTTTGCTGAACCATATTTTTAATCTTTAAGGGGGAAAAGGGATTACCAGAATGTACTTCAAATTCAACTTTGTAGGGAATATTTCATGGTGTTCTTTTATTGAAATGATATATTGTAATAATACATATATATATCATTGTAACCTCACTGTAGCCCTAATTTTGTATGTCATCTATATTTTACAACATAATATGATGCTGAAAATAACAATACCAGTATAGCAACCTCAACAATTTTAAGATACATGTATTTCATTGCATCTGTTTGTACGCTTGCCCATTGTAGAAAACTTTCGTGTCAACTAAATTTTGTTATGTTTTCATTATCAGATGTCACACTATACACTAGATCGCTTTACAGTTTAAATGTTTAAAAAAATGTGTACAAGAGTTGTCACAAACCTTTCAAAATGTATATTTACAACATAGTACAGTTATCATTGATATCTACACCTGATCAGATTCTGGTCTTCATATGTCAAGGTCAGACAAATTGTCTTTACAATTAAAAAGATTGTATACATGATATCTAATTACCTCCATAACACATTTAGATGATATTTACACAATGTTATTGTAATAATGATATCTACACAGTGGTCATACAAGGTTATTGGGTCAAAGGTCACACATAACCACTTATGACGTTACAATTAAAGCTTGTGTACTCAGAAAAGTCACATCATTTAGAAGGGAGCGGTTGGTTATATCTATGCGAGACTCTGCTCATTCTTTTTTTTATATAATTTTCTTGATTATCTGCTCTTGGTTTATTCACAAGCCATAATTATTGTTTGTATGGATTTATCTCCATTTGATTGAATTTTTACATACTTCAGTCTGTATGTACATGTCATAATTTGTCTAAATAGAGGTATGAAAGGCAGAGAATAGGTGTCTTTATTGTAATAAAATCGTGTTTTTCCTCGTTTTCCTCTATTGGATACAGAATAATATGTAATAGGGAAAGAGTGGTGAAGGCTTATGTTGTCTTATTGTTTGTTGATACATGTTTCTTTTTTATCTCGGTATTATCTGTAATTCTTTTGTATTGATAATAAAAAAAATTTAATCATGCAGTCTTCACTTTCACTACACATGATAGCATAATGAGATTGCTGAGGCCAATATGCAAGATAATTCATGTGTATATATTTACATTTCCACTGCAAGTTACTCCATAAGCATGACCATGGGAAAAGGAAATTATGTCCTAGCGGGCTCCAAATTGCATAAAATTGAAAAACTCCATATATTGCTGCAAGGCCCTTTATAAGGTGGAAAAGAAAACGCTGGAAGAGTGGTCAACCATATAGTACACTTCTTACATTACCAATAGTTATATACAATTTGACTTTTCTTATTAACTCGGGAGTAATAGGGCCTCTATCGCTCACCTGGATATCTAAGCAATCATGGCAAAATATTCTCCAAATGAGATCCGAGGGAATATGCCAGACCCCAAGGCCAATCCTTATAGCATATATATCTGTATTCGATTTTTCATGCCCAGCAATTTTATGTATGGTTATGGGGTGGGGATCTCTACTGTTTCCAAGCTGTGACTCAGGGGTTAAGTTTGCAAGGGTGTGGCAAACCATGGGGCCATCCCGGAAGCGTTCTTCTCTTTATACTCAGCAATTGTATATGTGGTTATATGGTGGGTATCTCAACTATTTCCAAGCAATTAACTTTTTTTGGCCCCACCCCTTAGCCCGGGGGGTCAGCCCCACCATTTGTATGCTTCCGACCAAATATGATCGATATCCATGGCATAGTTCTACAGAATTAGTCGGTTATAGCAATATAGCCAAATTGCCCTCTCTTGGCCCCACCATTTGTACAGTTTTGAATCCCCACACCTAGGGATGCTTCCAGTCTAATATGGTTGATATCCATCACTTAGTTTCAAAGAAGAAGTCGCCTAAAGCAATATAGCCAAATAACTTTTTGGCCCCGCCCCTCAGCCCAACCATTTGTACAATTTTGAATCCCTGCATCCCATGAATGCTTTTGATTAAATAAGATTGATATCCAGTGCATAGTTCTACAGTAGAAGTCGTTTTTAGAAATATAGCCAAATTACTGCTTTTGGGCCCCGCACCTCAGCTCAACCATTTGTACAATTTTGAATCTCCACCACCTAGGGATGCTTCCAGTTAAATATGGTTGATATACACCTCTTAGTTCCAGAGAAGAAGTCGTTTAAAGCAATATAGCCAAATTGCCCCCTTTTTGCCCCGCCCCTCAGCTCCACCATTTGTACAATTTTGAATCCACCACCACCTAGCGCCTCGCTTGGCATAACCTCACTTTTGTAATTAATGTTGAGTGTTCGCCTAGGAGAGGAAGACAATGGGTTCTGTTACCCAGGCCGGAACATACCAAAGTCATGCTTCAGCAAAAGCTATGGGATGTGCATGATGAAGCTCGAGAGGAAATGCCACATGCCAATGACCGGCAGAAGCGTAACTGTGACCATATAGTTAATGCCAAATATCATGTCGGAGATGCAGTTTGCCCGTACATCCCAGCCCACCTTCAAAGTTTAAGGTGAGAAGTGAAATGAAGAAAGTGCGAATTCAAAAGGTTTGAAATGGTGGTTGTGCCAAATGCAGATGGATGTATGGATTCAACTACGACATGGAAATGGCGACCCCGTTAACTTCACTTCACCCGAGAGGTTGGACTTGGGGTAGCCACATTTTGACCTCCCCATATTATTGGGGCATCCTCGCCCATCAGTCCTGCCCCGGGAAAACCAGTTACAGAAGTGACAAGCCGAGCAAGACCCCGCCAACCAGTCCTACCCTGTGCGTTTCGCTACCTGTTTAAGAAACCAAAGTAGCAGAGGAGAAGCACAAAACACAATAGCAAAGGGGAAGCAGCCAGCCATGTGCAGGAAGCTGCAGTGGCAGAAGTGACCAACCGTCAGATGTTGGTGAAGGAGAGAGCGGTAGCCCTCCTCCGTCGAGGAGAGATGCCACTCTTTCCTACAGCTCTCAGGAGGTGGGACCTGGTGGAGGAGTTGCTGGACTTGGGACCTCTCAAATGGCATCCACCAGATTGGAGGACGTTTGTTTGGGGGCCAGGTTCATCTGGTGGGAGATTGTTTCCTTCCAGTTGGGACGGAAATGTTCCTGAAGAAATAGGGACACTCTGTTGGCAGAATCAAGGCCAGGAACTTTGGGAGCCATTCCGACCATGCCAGGCAACACATTTTCAGTTACCAGACGAGAGCAGCCAGAAGAGAGGAAGATTCACAAGGACTCTTTCCTGTCTCGAGCAGCTGGTTGGATGCCTGCAGAGCTGATGAAGACCCAGAAAACACCGCTGGTATGTCTCGGCGAGGGGACAGAACCCAAAGCTCGACTAAAGACCAAAAGTGAGGCATTGTCAAGGGATTAGGAAGAAGAAAGTTGTTGAGAAAGAAGAGAAAAGTAAATAATAAGTACAAGACTCAGTGTACTGTCATGTTAGAAATAGAATTATTTCTGAAAACATATGATATTGCCCATTCTACAATTATTCAAAATCTTGGACGTTCAATTAATCATATCATTGTCCATTGCTACAAGTATTTAACTGATGTGTATTATAACTCAGTTGACGCGGACGTCAATGTTTTAAAAGTTGGGGTTAATGTAATGAATGTGTAAGAATGCTCGTACTTAGTGAGTGTCGTACGATCAGCTGTTGTTTAACTTTTTTTTTTAATTTAAGCAAAACATGTGTGATTCATCGTCCGGAAGCTGCACAGATCGTTTAATTAGACATTATTTTTCAATGTCAAGTAATTAATTAGTCATTTAATCGTATTCCTGATTTAATGCCATTTTTTACAGTTTCAATGTAGTGCATCACTATTTTTGATCGCCGCCATTTTGTTTTTACGTATTAGCTGAGCGGGCCGATTCAAAATCACTAAATCATTGATGTAAGTATTCTAGAACATTGTGTTTCATCATTTATTAAAAGAGTACTCGCACATTTTTACGGCTGTTTTAAATACATTTTTTACTGTTCAATCGCGCTGCTCCCATTGTTGTACTGATGACAATATGACGTTTTGGCCGGTTTCATTGTATCTCGTAAATGCGACTTTATTAAAGCAAATCTGCATTATTAAGCAGTTACGACTTTTTGTATTATTTCTACATTTTTCCTTTCCGGACTATGTTGTCGTTCCGGCGACGGAACAATATTTTTGTAAATAAATGTGGTGTTTTACTTAGTAACGCCGTCATCTTTTCTCCACAATTCCTAACATGGAAATGTTGAAGCACATAATTGTATAAAATGTGCAGTAGCTTATTCATTCCGACACCAGATTGGATTATTGCGCCTTATAGCAAAACAATTAGCTAGTGTCATCAGGTGCTATCTTCGTCGTTTCAATAGAGATAGGTACATTGACCAACTACAATAGCAATAAGGTTAGTGTCTTGTACTCATATATTCATTACAAGATATTTGGTTGTAATCTTACTTTTATCAATTTCTATAACTCATAGTATTTAACTTATAACTATATAGTGATTTACGATAAGAGTCAAGTGTACTCTTATATTTATTACAAGATATTTGGTTTGTATTATTGTAGTGAGAAAATAATGTTTTGGTCAATTTCCATAACTATTAATTTATCATGACAATTATAGTGCGCAATTATAAGAGTCTAGTAATATCTTATAATTGTAACAAGATATTTGATCCGAAATCTAGTAATAGAGAAATTGATGCTTTCATGTTCCATAACATAAATAATAACATTAATGAATCTTAAAAGTTTAGCGTTTTCGTGTACAAGGGAAAGTGTTAGAGTTGCCATAATTCATTGTTATTGCTATTTAATTATTTATCATAAAAACTATTTGTAATACAATATTCTATTCGGCCAGTGTACATTGATACTTTTAGACGCTACCATTGAGATAATTAATACAAATACAGGAACATCCTCTTGACTGTTATATTATATTGACAATAGAGTAAAGAGTGAAGAGTTGAAATACCATATTGTACATCTTTAACAAATAAATCTTATATGATCTTATCAGAAAATATGTATTGCACTCAATTTGAGGCGTTGGATTATTCTTGGCTAATACGACTGGTAGAAAGCAAGATGCATACGTGTAGTGTATGCGTGTGTGTTTTGGGAGGCTGCGATATGTTCGTGTTTGTCTCCTTGTGAAAGCGCGGAACTGATGCCGACTCTATATTGCTACCTCACTGAAACATAAAGCCGATTACGTCCAGCAGGATACCACACCCGGTTACATTATACTGACAACGGGCGAACCAGTCGTCCCACTCCTAAATTGCTTAGCGGTAAGCAGGAGTAAAATTCACTTTTACAGCCCTGGTAGGGGGCAGAAACCAAAGCCTTCCTGACAGGGGCGAACGCTTAACTAAATGCCAAAATTGAGACATTGTCAAGGGAGACATTAGAAAAAAGAAAAAAAAAGATCCCAAATTTAGTCGCCTCCTACGATCATGCAATGGGTGCACCAGCAGGTACAATTCTTACGTCCTTCTGCATGGACAACGACGATTTGTGATCATCACTTCCCACGACATACAGTAGACACTTAAGTGTAAACCCTTAAGTGTCAGAGTGTGTCCGAGTTTCGTTTCGAGTTGAAGCAGATGTGAAATCAGTTGCTCTGAAAGGCTTACATTTTTGTGTACCTGCATTTGTTTTTTTATTATAAATTATAACAAGAGGCCCAATGGGCCTGCATCGCTCACCTGGTATAAAACTCACACTCGTAACCTTAAGAGTGATCTAAAATAAAGCTACAGGCAAAATGTCAGTATTTATGATTAAAATTCGTTCAAAAGACCGTTATTTTTTTTTAAACATTTCACCCCTGTGATTGAAAGTCGAACGAAGTCATTATGTTGAACACGTTGTATAGTCTTTCATCTCAGGATGCAACTTGCAAAGTATAAACATCCTGGGACCCATGGTTATTCATAAGAGGTTGTTTAAAGATTTTAAACAAATTTGACCCCTGTGACCTTGAATATAAGTCAAAGTCATTCACTTTAACAAACATAGTAGTCCTTGATCCCAGCATATGCTACTAACTAAATATCAACATCCTGAGCCTTTTGGTTATTCAGAACAAGTTGTTGAAATATTTTAAACATATTTGCTCCTTGTGACCTTGAATATGGCAGAAGGTCATTCATTTGAAAAAACTTTGTAGCCCTTCATCTTAGCATGCTACTGGCCCAATATCATCACCCTGGGCATTTTGGTTATTCAGAAGAAATTGTTAAAAGTTTTTAACATATTTGACCCCTGTGACCTTGAATATAGGTGAAGGTCATTCATTTGAACAAACTTTGTAGCCCTTCATTTCAGCATATTACTGGCCAAATATCATCACCCTGGGCAATTTGGTTATTGAGAAGTTGTTTAAAGTTTTCAACATATTTGACCCCTGTGACCTTGAAAATAGATGAAGGTCATTTATTTGAACAAACTTGGTAGCCCTTCGTCCCAGTTTGCTTCTGGCCAAATATCATCACCCTAGGCCTTTCGGTTATTCAAAAGAAGTCGTTTAAAGTAAAATATTGACGCCGGACGCCGCACCACGGCATAAGCTCACTTGGCACCTCGTGCCAGGTGAGCTAACAATATCGAGTTGTGCAGTAACAGGGACCGTTACACAAGAGTTCCGCGAGACGGTACATGATACGTCCGTCAGATGCAGAATGAGCAGTTTGCAATAAAGGGCCATAAGTGCATAAATTTTGGAGAGATAAGCGTCAAATCTTATCAAGCTTGTCCGAGCTTTCATGGCAATAAACCTTCCTACCAAGTTTGAAATTAATCCATTCAAAATACTCGAAGTTATTGAGCGGAAACTGTTTCGGCAATTCTACAAAGGGCCATAACTCCGGAAATAACCGGCAAATACATTTGGTTATCAAACTTGTCCCGAGCTTTTATGGTAACGAACCTTCCTATTAAGTTTGAAATGAAACCATTTAAAATTACTCAATTTATTGAGCAGAAACTAATGTTTGCCCGTCCGCGTGAAAACATAATACGTACCGTCTATCGACGGGCGTATAAAAATCGGTCAATTTGTTTATGTCGACTAATCAGGACCTGATCTAACAAAGACATTTTGTCAAACCAGAAATAGTTAACCATTCCCCTTAATGCTTAACGTTAAGTAGGGAATAAACACTGCCATTTTTAAGGACTTGGGGTATGTGCCGGCCTAGGGACACTCCGGACAGGGCCCATTGCCATCCTCACCTGGGAGAACGCTCATCAATCAAGTCAAAGATGAGATGTTGCCAAGCAAGGCGCTAGGAAATAAAGATCCCAAATATTGCAATGGGAGCAGCAGTTGTCCCCAAATAGTGGACATCAAAGCAAATTCCAAAATCCTGCAAAGTAATACTCATTAGTCGCCTCCTTCGATGCACATGTGGTGGGTAACAGCAGGTGTTTTTTTTCCGATCCCCCACCCGCAGGGGAAGTTTAGGGATATCGGAAAATGCATTAATGTCTGCAGCAACCATTTTGTGGATGATTTTGTTATTTTTACCCACCATCAAAATATTCTTGTTTTGATTTGGTATTGTTTAACAGCCCATCGACAATGCGCGTCATTTAGGGCCAACAATACTGTAAAAAGACACATTCACGAAAATAAACACATCAAACCAAAACATAATAGCTTTAAACATGTAAAGGATTCAAGAAATACGTCATTATCGAACAAATTAGCTGCACAATATATCATATTTTATTGTATAGATCAAGAGAATGTAAATAGTCATATATTACTTGCACATAAGCTGTATCGAATAATCTTTTCATAGAAGGTACATCATAAAATCTGTCATGTATTTGTTCAAGATCAGCGCATTCCATCATAAAGTGTTTGACTGCAAATGGTTGATCACATGCATGACAATAAGGCTGGTCTTCCTTACGCAAAATGTAGCCATGTGTGATGTAGTATGGCCTTTGAACAGTCGCGAGAAGACAATTTCCTTTATGCGGTCTGCTCTACTTGTTTCACATATACTCACATCAGGTTGAATTGCAAATAACTTGCTGTTTTATTCTCCAGATCATTTATTTTGCCAATTCGTATAAATAGAATTTGTTTTTAGAAAGTTTCAAATAAAAAAAGGCATTTTAATATATTGTGATTGTAGGTTAAGAGCTGCTTTAGCAGCTTGATCAAACTTCTCATTATATGCTATCACTTAACCTTTACTGCGGTCCATAGAACAGAATTGAAATTATTATAAACTTTTTATATCTGAGCAAATGAGAGGCCATGCTTAAGATTGGTGTGAGATCGGGTTGGTCTTCGCTTTTCAATAAATAAGACTGGGTTAGTAAGAATGAACAATCCAGAGACGGGCAAGGACTACCTGGCTCGGCGGTTTCTTTCTTATAGTTTGGATACGATTCACCAATTTTCGGTTTTACATGGTGTACTTTATTGTATACGCATTGATTCCCATTATTTTGCCACTTTGACATTACAAAATTTGTTCTTAACGATTTAATTTGTAGAACAGAAAAAGAATCAGAATAGATTATTGACTTCGTTACACCATTTTATTGAATGTGTTCACAGGCAAGATATATAACGAGGGCTTCTGCAGAAAATATTGATGCATCATTTGGCGACCGGCATCCAAAAGCGGCGTCTGTTGCAACTATGGCTGCGAAGACTTTATGATCGTCTTTCAAACCATCAGTATAAAATTATTTAAAGTCCCTATATTTCAATAGTAATTTCGAAAGGATGAACGAAAGGCATACGTTTCAGTGTCAGATTTTACTGTTTCGTGGAGTGTAAAGTCAACCTGGGCGGGTCCAAGTAAAAAACCCATAGAGGAACATCATTTGTTTCAAATGATTGAATAGCATCAACATTTATTTTGGCGTTTTCCAAGAAGGTTTTAATGCGAATACCAAAGGTAGGAATACACTTGGGTTTGTTTTGAAATGAAGTTTTATAATTTAGATTGAATACGAGTGAATAGGATGGATTTGAAAGATTTGATTTTAATTCAATTGTTTACTGCAATGACAGTGTTTTTCGACGATTATATAGTGAAAGTTCGTATGCTTCCACGTAGAGACTAGCAACTGGCGTGGTTTTGAATGCTCCAAGTAAAAGTCTTAGACCCTGGTGATGTACGGTATCAAACTATAATTTGAGGTACGACTCTCTTGCTGATCCGTAAACAACGGATCCATAATCCAGTAGTGATCTATAGATTCTTAGCAATACTTTTTTTATCAGCGCCCAAGTCAGTATGAGAGATAACCTTTAAAAGGTTGAGTGCCTTATTGGATTTTTTCTTAAGGTACTTAATATGAGGAAGGAACGATAATTTTCTATAAAATATAACGCCTAGAAACTTTTTTGTTCTACTTCAGGAAAAGGTTGGCCGTAAAGGGTGAGTTTTGGATCGTCATGGTTTTTTACGTAATTGACAAAAATGCATGCACATCGTTTTGGATTTGGAGAATTGCAACAGTTTTCATCAGCCCAGATCTGAAGTTTATATTTAAAGATTGCTGCTGGCTGTCTTTCGATAGTATTCATGTGTTTTTATCGGTAGCATATTTTTCTAATACATGTTAAGCTATGTATTGCAAATTGCTTAATTAACCAACTGAAACAATTTCTGAGATACTAATTGAAACATTCTTAAATGATTTTTGAAGTGTACACATAAGTATTGTTTTACAAATATAATAACAAATATATCTCAAAGATTTCTTTTCTTGCCAATCAATGCCCCTGATCCTGAATGTGCCTCAAACCTTGGTCAAAGAGCTGTTTCCACATCTGGACGTATCTGCTGTTAGATGTAAGTATATTAAGGTGTGTTATATCAGGTATATGTTTATACTATTCTAAGGGACTTGATTACGAATAAATAATTATACAGTATATACAAATTGATGATGATTAATAACCAAGGTACAAATTGTAAGCTATTTCCTCTAACAGTTGATGTTCCCGCTCTTGAAACAGCTAGCCAGAGATCTGCTGTGTTAAATGATAAGCAGAATAGTGGTATCCGTTTTGTTAAATAGTTTAGGTGAATATTTATAAATATAAATATGTCAATTTTCCACCAACCCAATGTATGTTAATTACCAGTATCCTTGACAACAATATAAAAGAAACCAATACTTTAGTAATTACTGCTTGACCCAGGGCTTGAGCAGATATTCAGAAAAGCAGGTATAGTACTTAGTTGTTTGTTTAAAAGAACTGTCATGAAATTATTTCAAAACTTTAACTTAAACCGTTTCAAACGAATGTCTAGGTAAAAGAATGGAGAGTTTACACAAGTTATTCAATTGTAAAAAAAAGACTGGATTGATTTTCTGTGGCCATATTACCTTTTAATAGTAATTGATGCTCTTTCATTAGAGCCACATGTAATAAGTGTTTACCAAAAAATACATTCAATATTACAGATGAGGACAATGACAGTGATGACAGTTTCAATATGTCCTCAGCTACAATGACTTCTTTGAAGAGTCCCCTAAAAAAGGGTACTGCCATCAATCTTATGAAAAATAGATATTTCATTGATAAATATGTGAAGACCAAAATAACAGTTACATTATAATTGAGATTCTTAATGATATCATGTTACCGCAAAACCAGTCAATAACATATATTTACCCCTGCAGGTGGGGGGTTACCCACTGCATGTATCGTAGGATGTGACGTTTGTGTAACCCCGTGCAGAATTGTAAGAACACAAAAGTGACCAAAAACAATCACACCCTTTACAATATTTGGGATCTTTATCTTTCTTGCTACTTCTAACTACCTTTTATTTCCTAGCGCCTTGCTTGGCAACACCCAACTTTTTGCTTGAATGTTGAGCGTTCTCCCAGATGAGGAAGGCAATGTCCAGAAATCCCGAATTTTATATTTTCTAAATCTGCTCCTCTATCGACGACCGCCGTCTTGGAAAACGGACGGTTCGATGAAGAAATGGATTATATTAAAATAACTCTTACAACCAAATAAATATGCATTCAAATGATGAATTATGGACTTTTTTTCAGAATCATGTATTGTTTGGTATTCTTGGATAATGCTTACATGTGTAATTGTGTGGTATCCGATGTGTGATTTTTCGGCTATAACGGATCAGTGTTTCGTCTGCGCACGCGTATGCATTCGCATAGAATCGTGCCACTTGCATTCACGATTTAGAATTTCAAATACCTGAATTACAAAAGAAGAGGAGCGGTGAAAAGCGAACGGGTAATATGTGTGCTGAATATAAAGTACCCCTAATGTTGCCCCTATGGAATTGCATGTCATGTGATTGTTTTTACACTGAAATAGCATGTAAATAATGGCTACGTTTGAATGAACAGAATCCAGTAAGTTTACCTTGAATAGTCAAGCACGTCTGCAACAATTCCAAATGGTCATTGAATCATGGTTCCGTTTGCTGATTTCAGTAGCTTGCTTTATAAATATAGCGTCATTAACAATCAGTCCAGTAGGCCTAGTGAACACACTCATGACACTGTCTGTTGCCACTGTCATTCGTTCGCTTCTCTGGCTGTCTGCAATGACCCCATGGTATTGGATAGTTCGACCATTCCCGGACACAGAATTAAAATTAAAATTCCTATGCATGTTTGTTTCTTCGCCGTGTTTGTTATTGATATCATAGATATCATAGTGCACTCCTCTCTGCAATGGTCCATCCAAGCGCTCACTGGTCAGGATGTGACGTAGAGCTGTGACGTTTGTTTGTAGGGGTCGTCTCAAACTCACAAGTGAGTTCAGTGTTTAAAAAAGTGCATGGCTATAGGTTTGCTTTAAAATTTCAGTTTTGTGCAGTTGATTAGGTACAAGGTGTATCAACTGCTAAATACCTTCTCCCCGAATGTAAATAATAACAGGAATGCAATTATTTTCCGCCTTTTCTTCTTCTTCTTGAGAAGAGTGATAAACACTTTATGTATGTAAATATATAAGAGTTATCTCCCACTCTCCCTTGTACCACACCAAGTCTTTCACCATTTCTTCATTACAATCTTAATAGCATGCCCATGCTTTTAACAAAACTCAATGCCACATTAAAACCTATTTAATCTCGAATATTATAATGTGTAAGTGGGTATTCACTTATAGTTCCACCACAGAAGACTGTTATGAAAACGTCCGTGTAACGTGTAACATACATTATATAAAGTTCTGTGACATGATTATTCATTATACAATTTCGTTTAATTTTATGCTATTTAGGCAAGTGTCATATACATCAATGGCAAAGATATAATACAACAAGAATGTTTTAAAGCTACATATTTCTTAAAACTTTATTTCCTTCATAAATTCATATTAATCATATACATTGTATATGAAACACTTTAGTTTTTTCCTGATATAAATACAACTTTATAAATATTTCTATAAAAGGCTTGGCAATGATGACTCATGAAAGTCAGGAGACCTATTTCCAACTTTCTTATAATTGTGTTTTGTCAAACATTAATGGGTTTTCAAGCATTTAACTGGTTCCAGTTTTCATTCTGTACCAATGTATTCTTGGTACTGATTTTCCTTTTCCTTTGATGTTCTTTTGGTAGTGATCTACATTATGGGAAAGGCCAGAAAACCCACAAAAAGCGTCCCCAACGACTAAGAGGCAGATATCCGATGTCCCCTGGGAGAGGCACCAGAGTGAGGAAGGCCCTGTTTGAGGTACAGAAAAACAACGCATCAATCTGAGAAGCTTACGGTTTTTCTTTTGGTTTTCTGCACCGCAGGTTATCCGGGGAGGTTGATATAGACAAGAAGAAGGGCCCCAACCTAGTGTTCAGTCAACCGGAGGAGGCGATGGCAGAGAGGTGGATGGGTTTAAAACCTTATGAGTTCCTGGACTTTATTTAGGGGGTTATTGCTAAGGAAAATAAGCCAAATCATTTTAAGGACGGGAGACCCGGCCATGATCGGTATTACGCCTTCATTGCCAGGAATGCTGCTACCATAGAGCGCAGGATAGAAAAGCCGCTGGAGATTTGCCGAGCAAAAAGTCCAGAAAGCACAGATGGATAAGTGGTACACAGATTTCAGGACATTTTTATCAGAAAACAATTTACTTGACAAGCCCATGAGGATTTGGAATGCCGACGAGACAGGTTTTTAGTATGGGGAGCATACCCGGAAAAGTTATTGGTACTGTGAAGAATAATGGTCACCAGATTCTGCACATATCCGGGGGTCACAGCAAACAGCGCCATACGGTGATGTTTTGTGGGAACACCAGTGGTGATATGATGCCTCAATTTTTTGTTTACCCGGAGCCAATGCTAAAGGGCTATAATCCCATGACAGGAGGATTGGAAGGGAGTAAAGTGGCATATACACAATAAGGTTGGATGGATGCAGTCACATTCAAGGCCTTCATTTCCCACTTTGATGAGCATGCTGGTACGGAGAGACCAGTTGTCCTCATTATTGACGGTGTCAGCAGTCACTTGACGTTGACTTGTCTGTATTTCAAAATGCTAGGGCAAGAGGAATAAAACTGTATCGGCAGGTTACTAATGCGACCAATTTGATGCAACCTTTAGACAAAGATGATTTTGGTCCCCTCAAGACCAGATGGCACCAAATGCAAGTGGACAGGAAACATACCAGAGAGAACCCTGGATGTTCCAAAAACTGAAAGAAGCGTTCCTCCTTTTCTACAAGCCACTGACAGTCATCAACAGCCATTAATGACCATTTACGTAAAGTGTATTAGATATATAGATCATTCTTCAAGTCAAAGTTAGCACAACAAGGCATACTAATGATCATCTTAAAAATGCATTGACCGTCATATCACACAAAGAAATATTATATCACACAAAACTTATGTTATAATGACAAAGTGACATAATAATATCTCTCTGAGTTAAAAAGCTAAATTGATGAAGTGAAAAGTACTGGTTTGGTCAATCACATTACATATAAAATTATATTAACATTGATTTTTTTTAATATTGATACATTCTTCTCTTTTTCAGGTATTTACCCAGTGTACAGCAGTGTCATATCTAGCCAGGTGGTCAAACCCCGTCGAGGAGTAGTCGAAGAAAATGAAGTCAAGAGGATGAAAGTAACCAACCCTGCCAATGAAGCGCTCGAGACATTGAAAAGTGTATTGGACACCCAAACAAAGATAACATATCATTTAAGGATAGACGTAAGGTATGACGTCATTGGCGCTTCACCCTGCTTCGATGCCTAGAGTAACACAGGTTATTGTGTGCGATATGGAATCGTCGGGGCTGGACTTGCTAGCTGAAGCTGCCGCCACATCATCCATAGCAGCAAATGCAAAAGCAAGCCAAAGCCAGCCCATCTCTCTGGTTCTACAAGAGGCCATTGTCCTGCTAAAGGTATCGGCTCCGCAAACCAAAAGAAAAAACAATGACGAGTACAGTGCCGGATAACCTAACATCAAATGAGTGTATCCGGTCAATGTCGATCAGGAACAAAGAGAAGCTTAAAGCGTTTGCTGCAAAGGAAAAGAAATCAAAGGAAAGGTTTTGCAACAAATCAACAAACAAACAACCAGCCAGAAAAACGAAAGTAAAGGTACATGTAGAAAAGTGAAAGAAGATGATGTACAATGCATGGGAGAGGATGTCAGCATTGGTGATGGTGCCACATGGATCCAGTGTGACGAATGCAAAAACTGAACGTTAAGCAGGGGATAGCAACGATTTACGTATTACCGGACACTTTTTTCATACCTACGGCAGTCTTGTCACGTGGTCATGTCCTAACAGTACGGTACGTTGCCGACTGCAAGGAGAATACTTTGTCATTGTACCAGGATTTTAATATTAGATTATTTTCATTTATAGAATACAATAAAATCATCCTTTCATCACGAGGATTGAAATGAAAGAGGCGATAGGCAAGCCCTTGCCCATTTGTAGGGTATGTGTTGATAGCTCTTATATTTTTCCTAATCTATTGGAATGTACATATATATTTAAATGTGGGGCAAAGAAGTAATTCCAAGAGTGTGGACAAGTTAAGGTTGTCAAATTTTTGAAACGATCCGCTCCTTTGGTAAGACACAGTGAAACAGAACAGTTACATGTACATATACATCATATTTATCAAGACACAGTGAAACAGAACGGTTACATGTACATATACATCATATTATGATCCTTGGGTAAAGGGGAACCAATTTTGTTTAAACGGTGTGTCTAATCCCCCTGGAGGCAGAGAGGCGGAGTCCCTGCAGGTAGGGCGTAAGAATTGTACCTGCTGCCCCCAATCGCATGATCGTAAGAGGCGACTAAATTTGGAACCTTATCTCTTCTCTCCTTTCTAAATAACTTTCTTCTTCCTAATGTCTCCCTTGACAATGCCTCACTTTTGGCCATTTGTTGAGCGTTCGCCCCTGTGAGGAAGGCTTTGGGTTCTGTCCCCTGGCCGAGACATACCAAAGTCTTTAAAAATGGTAGTTTCTACTCCTGCTTAACGCTCAGCAAATTAGGAGTGGGACGACTGGTTCGCCCGTTGTCAGTATAATGTGACCGGGTGAGGCGTCCTGCTGGGTGTCTTCGGCAGTATGTTTCAGTGAGGTAGCACTATAAAGTCGGCATCAGTTCCGCGCTATCACAAGGAGATAAACACGAACATATCGCAGCCTCCCAAAATACACACGCATACACTACACGCATGCATCTTGCACACAGGGGAGGCCGTCCTTAAATGACCTTAGCTGTTAATAGGACGTTAAACAAAATCAAACAAACAAACAAACAAAAAACAGAGAGGCGGGGCCCGATAGGGAAAATAGGGGTAAAAAATTAAAAATCCTTCTTCTACCATAGGGATTAAGGTTTGTTTTGATTTTGTTTAACGTCCTATTAACAGCTAAGGTCATTTAAGGAAGGCCTCTCCTGTGTGCAAAATGCATGCGTGTAGTGTATGTGTGTGTATTTGGGGAGGCTGCGATATGTTCGTGTTTGTCTCCTTGTGATAGCGCGGAACTGATGCCGACTTGATGGTGCTACCTCGCTGAAACAAACTGCCGAAGACACCCAGCAGGACGCCCAAAACGGTCCCATTATACTGACAACGGGCGAACCAGTCGTCCTACTCCTAATTTGCTTAGCGTTAAGCAGGAGTAGAAACTACCTTTTTTAAAGACTTTGGTATGTCTCGGCCAGGGGACAGAGCCCAAAGCCTTCCTCACGGGGCGAACGCTCAACAAATGGCCAAAAGTGAGGCATTGTCAAGGAGACATTAGTTATTTAGAAAGGAGAGAAGAGATAAGGTCCCAAATATAGTCGCCTCTTACGATCATGCAATTTGGGGCAGCAGGTACAATTAAGGGATTTTATCCTAATTAAGTCTGGGGCATCCTTCGGCCAAGGGGACTCAAATTTGTATAAGCAGTGAGTGTGGTCTCCCAGGGAGCAGAAGGGCGGGGCCCAATAGGAGAAATAAAGGTACAATCTTTAAAATCCTTCATCGACCATCGGGATTAAGGGATTTTATCCTTATTTAGTCTCGAGCATCCTTGGGCCAAGGGGTCTCAATTTTGTATAATTGGTGGGTATTACACCCCTTGGGGCATAGGATGGATGGATCTTTCTGAAATTCATATGTACTAACAACACCTACCATGGAGTGTTATATCTTTACTTCATACCAATTAATTCAAACATATTCAGGTGAGCGATACAGGCCCTCTGGGCCTTTTGTTTCTACCCTCCTTCAATAGTGACCTGTGTATTTTGTATTGAGGGGAAAAGGTACCAAACAACGAAATGCAATGTCATAGTCAGGGTCATAGAGGCTACTTAAAATCCGTTGAGTTACACAGGCCCAGGGCTGAGTTTAACTAAGCAACTTAAGTTACACAAAAAATTCCAACTTCCAATTCCAAAGAATTTCGTATAAACTTAACTTACAAAGTGTCTGTTTTACTAAAGCGTTCGTAAGTTTCGTCGTAAACTAAAGTTACGATTTCGGAACTTTCCCGTGTTGAAGGTAGGATTCTTCTTAAATAATGTAACTTTATATTCACCCAGTTGTCATTAATATGAACTGATGAATATATAACAAAGAGTTATTGTTTGTACATATTATTGTGAATCTGTTAATAATTTATAAAATGATGGATGGAGTTATAGGGGACACAGGCACTCCTACATCCAGTATGAATTGTCTCTTATGTTTAAAACTCTTCCTTACACGTAGAAAATGTAAACATATGTAGTTGGTAAACAATTGAGGGCTGATGCAATTATAATTGTTGTCAGTGGAGAAAAGAAATTGCATGGTTATTATACTTTTTTAATTCTTCATTGAAAAGGTGAAATAATATCATATACATAAATTAATTAGTGATTATGAATATATATTTTTTCAAAAAGGTATACTAGAGAAAAGGAGAAGGCGGAGGGGGGGTGGGGGTGGGGGGTAAACATTGGTTACAGTGTACGAGCTGAGATATATTGTGATATTTTGCACATGTAATTTGTATGTTTATATGTTCTTATTCATAAAATGGAACAAGAGATGAAGGTTTTTGATGTAATATCTGAAGATTATTTTTTTTGTACTGTCGGTTCTTAAATTTCAACTGTTCTTTTCCAAACAGTGTTAATTCCATTGCTATTGTTGGAGGAGATAATGAAAAAATGGGTGGACAAGCAGTCCCTCACAAAAAAGAAGGAATCTGAGAGAAGGCGGTCAATGAAAGTCACTGGAGGCGGACCGACCATAGACATATTATATAAGTCATGGGAGAACCTGGTGAGTACTTTCTGTTCTAACTGTATAGCTACCGGTAATTTTTATCTTAAAACATCCAGTCAAATCCCAAAATTAAAATAGTCTGATCAGTTTATAGATCTTGGTGATCATTGTAGGTTATAGGGTTCTGTATACCGGTATACTTCTTATAGATTTATGTATTTTCTGCTAATGTTTATTCTATTTTTCTGTTTGCATTTTTCTATTTCCAATGTATGTTCAGTATGATATTGTCTTTGAAGGTGTTGCAGTCCCTATCGGAAGTGGCAATCGAGGGAATCAGCTGTGTAGTTGATACAGCAGAGAGTGGTATGTTATTTAATGTTGATTCTGATCATTTCTTTATATGCAGCAGTTGTATATATGGTAATGGGACGGGGATCTCAATTGATTACAAGTTGTGACCCAGAAACTTAGTCCCTAGGGTTCATAATGGCTAGATTCAGGGTCAATTTCGAATATAATGATTAGTTGATTAGGTTCATTTCTTTATGCAATTGTATATATATTATTATCATGGGTGGAAATCTCAACCATTTAAAAGTTATGACCCAGAGACTTAATATCCATGAGTACAGGGGAATTCCTTGAATTTGAGGAAAGTGGGCCAATTACAGCTATTTTTAATCAATAGGGGTCATTTTATGTAAAATTAAAAGAAACTTGAACCATTGAGGGTCAATTTCAGTTTTCAGTGGTCAATGGCCCTATGGCCCACTCATGGATTATCCTTGTTTGTTGGTAGAATATATTTTAATTTGTTTCTTTATACTCAGCTTTTGTATAGGTGTAGGGTGGGGATCTTACTCTGATTGCGATAACATAAGGCAATCTAATGTTATTTATCATTATAGTTAAAGAATGTTCGTCGACCCTGTGCCAGTCGGCCATTATACCAAGTCTAGTGTCAGATGAACCCTCCTCCACACAAGGTGAGTGGTAAACCATCATATTAAAATAAAGACAACAAGACGCCCAAGGGGCCTGCATCACTGATCTGGTATTACACTCGCAATCAACCTTACAAGTGGAATATAATAAAGCTATAGGCAACATATCAAGTATTTTGACTTAAAATAATTCAAAATAACCTGTTAAATGATTTACACACATTTAACCCTGTAACCTTGAATATGTTTGAAGGTCATTTAATTACAGCATGCTACTGGCATAATATCATCATCCTGGGCCTTATGGTTATTTAGGAAAAGTCGTTATAATTTTTTAACAGATTTTACCTTGAATATAAGTCAAGGTCATTCATTTTAACAAACTTGGTAGCCCTTCATCTCTGCATGATAATGGCCGAATAACATCACCCATCAGACAAAATAAGCTAAAAAATAATCATTAGAATTTTATTTTTTTCAAGATTAAAAATTTGTGCGATTTCATTTAAAAATGATGAAGAAAATGAAGGATATTTCAGTATATTTATTATATTCCAAGTGGTTTAATTGTTCTATTGATAATAATAATCTTTTTCCTTGTACACAGGTAACAATGCAAGCTGCAGCAAGAAATTGAAAAACAAATACAAGTTTGGATATATTCCTATGTGTTGAAAGCAAGTTGACAAATGTTTTAAAATATTACTTTATCATAAATATTATTGTAATATTATTTCAGTGCCAGACACATGTTTCCTCTTCATTAAAAGCAGATGCTATTAATCTTTAATGTAAGCATTCATTCTTCCTGTTACAGATCAGAGCTGAAATAGAAGGAAAATGTTATAGTTAGTAGATTGCCAGTTATGTAGTGGTTATGCATTGTACATTTCAGACGAATGTGAAAAAAATCAACCTCTGCCTTCACAAGTTGAAACAAGCAGCAAACCAAAGGACAGAAAAGAAAGGAGGTGATATGCAGATTGACTCTTGTTGACCAATGTGCCATAATGTTTTTTTTCATACACTTAAATATACCTTTTGATTTATTAAAGTGGTGAAAGAATGTGAATATACGCATTATTCAATTAGTCAATGCGTGATTGCATAAGTTGCAAAAATAAAAAGTTGTACGTTTGTTAATGTATAGAAGTGATGCACCTTTGAATTTTCTTAATAACTAGTAATGTGTTACTGAAATGGAAACCATGTATAGTTTCAGGTACATAAGAAATGTAACTTGAGTTATGTTGATTACTTTTTCAGTTATGTTACAATGTATTGTACTGTATTGAAACTTGAGTCCTTGACTTGTAGGGGTTCACTCAGAAGAGGCAAGTGTTCAAGAACAATTCCTTATGTTTGAAAAAGAGAAAATGGAAAAGATTGAAGAATACAGGGGGATTTTTTTTAAAAAAATGAATGAGATGCTCCAGCTGCAAAGACGAAGAACAGCAGCTATGGGAAAAAAATGCGTCATCCGACTTAGCAGCAGACTCCGAAGCTTCCCTGCCACTCTCATTATCACCAATTATTAAATTGTTATGAAATAAAACTGATAAAGCTGTTTTTGGTCATTTCTTTTGCAACATTTTTTGAATTGGTCTTGATCAGATTTTTGTCATCATATTAATTGATATTTGATCAACATGTATTTTTATATATAGAATGTTCTGATGATGTGCTTTGCAAATAAAGTTTCAAGCTGACAAATTGCCAGATGAGAATTCCGGAGTAAGGAAAATAACTCTTTTTCATTATTGTTGGAAAGATTGACAAACTACTTACATTCAGAATTTTTGTTCAGATCTTCCTCGTATAGCGGAGGCAGTCATGTTGTTGTTGACTGTTGGTACAATGAATTGATCGTTTCCAACCAATCGTGGTTGGTGTAAATTGAGGAATGCCTTAACAATATATACGGTTTCGTGTTTAAACATATAAACCAGGACAGAACCCAAAGCCTTCCTTACAGGGGCGAACGCTCAACAAATGGCCAAAAGTAAGGCATTGTCAAGTGAGACATTAGGAAGAAGAAAATTATTTAGAAAGGAGAGAAGAGATAAGGTCCCAAATTTAGTCACCCGTTTTCCGGAATGCCTACAAAAGTCAGCAAGTGTTCGTGTAATTACTTACATCAGTCAATAATGTGAGGAAAAAATACCTAAAATATCCAGAAAATTGACAGTTCCACAAAATATCAAATTATTAATTACTTTTAGGAGACATAAAACATCGTATTTAATGTTATCCTTTCAGACAAAAATATGTTTTACTAGGTAATTACCAGCCTGTTTAACTAAAAGCTACTGAAAAGCCTGATACTTACCCTCACGGTATGCTCCACTGGGAAATGACTTTTCAAATATTAGAAAAGTGGGTAAAAACTGTTCATCAGCTGAGACACACATAAGCTGTTGAATGTGTTGATGTCACGACAGTTTTGGAGTATGATTGGTGGCCATGCACAGTGTACACTTTGTCGAGTGACATCCCTCTACAAAGCCTGTCTCATCTACGTTATATAAGCATTCCGGTTTGTTGTACAATACTGAAAACACAACAGATATGAAGTTCTTCAGTTGTGTCTGTGATATTCATTTAGGTTTGATAAGTTTCAGCTCAAAATTTGACCACATTTTCAGAAAATATACAATAAAAATTCTCTTGGGAATGGGCCAAAATATATTCGCCCCCATATGCACCAAAAAACACACTGATATTTAACCTTCATGCCTCAGTACTAAATGTTAAACGAGTACCAATGTGTTTCAAAATGATTGTTCAAAATGATTGTAAATATATTCATCAGCATAATAATACTGTTCATTTATTTTATAATTACCCAGTGTGTCCACTGTTGATTTCAGTAGAGCAAAATGTTGCTGCATTACTGTTGTATTAGCCATCGTAGCCCTTCAACCATTAATAACTTGGGGTTTCCTCATAGATAGCTGTGGATGTCGCTTCAGGAATCCTCTGAACCATTTATTTGAGGGGCCATGGTCAAGTTTTGTGCCGTTTCTCTTGTACAGACCTCAATAATACGGTAATACGTGAATAGATTTTCGTGTCCCCAAATAGAAGGCACCAAAGCAAATCCCCTTTACACATGGGGTTCTCTCATTAGTCGCCTCTTACGAGGCATGCACTGATGACCCGACGTGATGAGAGAATTTTGTTTGTTTGTTTGATTTTGTTTAACGTCCTTTTAACAGCTAAGGTCATTTAAGGACTGTGCAAGATGCATGCGTGTAGTATATGTGTGTATATTTTGGGAGGCTGCGATATGTTCGTGTTTGTCTCCTTTTGATAGCGCGGAACTGATGCCGACTTTCTAAACAAATTTCTTCTTCCTTATGTCTGTCTTTACAATACCTCACTTTTGGTCTTTAGTTTAGCGTTCGCCCCTGTGATGAAGGCTTTGGGTTCTGTCCCCTGGCCGAGACATATCAAGAGTATGTAAAAAAGGTAATTTGTACTCCAACTTAACGCTCTGCAATTTAGGAGTGGGACGACTGGTTCGCTCGTTGTCAGTATATTGCGACCGGTTGGGGTGTCCTGCTAAGTGTCTTCGGCAGTATGTTTCAGTGAGGTAGCACAAAAAGTCGGCATCAGTTCCACGCTATCACAAGGAGACAAACACGAACATATCGCAGCCTCCCAATACACACACGCAAACACTACACGCATGCATCTTGCACACAGGGAGGCCGTCCTTAAATGACCATAGCTGTTGATAGGACGTTAAACAATACTAAACCAAACTAACCCAAACCAGTTGAACAATCAAATAGCACTTCATATAAGCATGTTAGTACATGTAGGTACATAGCAACACCATTAGCCTAAGGATAATTCAAAAGAAGCTGTTAAAAGATTTAAACACATTTGTGAAGGACTTTAATTTGCACAATATTGACAGTCCTTTATAACAGCACGGTACAGGCAAAATATCATCATATTGATAATTATTGAGAAGAAGTGTGTAAAGGAAAAGTTGATACTGGATGACACTTGTTACGAATATCAACAATGAGAACAAGAAACTGTTGGATGTTCTAAAGCCGAAAATTCTGAACAGCGTTAGGTATATGAGGAAAAAGCAAAGATCTCCGTAAGTATTTCTGTATAAAAGAAGTCT
This sequence comes from Mizuhopecten yessoensis, assembly GCF_002113885.1. Lineage (NCBI taxonomy): Eukaryota > Metazoa > Mollusca > Bivalvia > Pectinida > Pectinidae > Mizuhopecten > Mizuhopecten yessoensis. The sequence goes on from NW_018408670.1 coordinate 935,756, forward strand.
GCATATTTAAATGATTTTCAATTTCTCATTCTAATAGAAGATATATTGATGAATCGGTGCAGTTTATGGAAAACTAGGAACATTGCATTCATATGAAAAATGGATGATTTTATACACACTATATATTTCTATTTCCTTTTCTTGTGGATTTTGTTATTTTTGATGTCTGCTTCTGTTTTTAGTGATGAATAAAAAGAAATCAGTAATGACATATTGATCACGAAACTAAAGCCAATGAATATAAGAACCAAACGTGAGATTTTTTGGAGACTGTAATACAGATTATTTAGCAGTATGACCATCGAAACAAGATGTATACATTTTAACGCCAGCATTTAAATTGCTCTGATTTTTGTACTTATATCTCCTCATGGTATTTTGTGGTTTGCTTAAACTACTTGGCTGAGTTAACCAAAACAGTAGCAAGTTTGCCTTTTCTGTTCATATGCTTTTGTTGAGCTTTGTTATGAATCCTGGTCTCTACCTTCCATCAAGACAATGAACTGTTCTACTATATTGTTGTAATAACCTCAGCAAACGATCTTCTGTCATGATGAATATAGAGAAGTTGAGATGAGAAGGATAAACTAAAATCAATATGTTTGAATAACTTTGTAACAAACATTACTGATATTTTTCACCTGCCCATTTTGCCCAATATAGTCACTGAATCAAAATTCATTGTTATTGTCTGCGCTGATATTACTTCTCTACTTATATAACTATAAAAATAAAAATAAATCCATAATGATGTTATGCTCTTTTTAGAGACAGAGAAAACAAAAGAATGAAGGCTTCAAATCAGAACCTGCCAACAGACCACATCCAAGAAGAAACGGTTGACAATCATTTAAAGTCCGGGTAAGTATCTTGTTTATTTCTAAATCTGATGTTAACCTTGCATCATAAGGCCAATATAAATACATGTAACAACTTCATTTTCAGAAATTAGAATTAATATATCAAAGTTCACCCTTCTTTTCTCGCCCATGAATGCATATTTTAACACATTTTGAAACAAACTTTCACACCATTTCTTATTTTTCAAATATTTTAAACCCAAAGTAAATAATACATTAAATTCAAGATTAATTTGAATGACATTTTCCAATTGAACACAAAGGGGGGATTTCCTTCCACATGCATATTCCCCCTTTAAGAAACAAAAGCTATTTTAGGGGGAAACAAGAAATATGTCGAACAAGTTTTTAGGACCTTTTTTATTCAATTTTGTCTTTTATATATATCTTAACCAACACAGTATATGGGATGCGTTTTTTTGTTAGCTTTAACACTTTAGACACCCCTTTCCTGCTATTTTAAGAGACACCTGTCAACTGTTTTTGTATCAGACCAGAACAAATGCCAATTAACTTTTAAACAAATAGTAGCGTGGTATAAGAAATCAGGGAAAATTAAGGTGAAAAACAAATTGTGTTGTATTATTTTTTTTAAATAGGTTATTTATGATGCATACTTTAAAATCTGACTGAAATTACCTTTTTTTTTCAAAAGACTTTGTGTTTTTTCTATACATATAGCCAATCGCCTTTGGGTCACATTGCTAAAATTTGATTTTGTTGATAATGGACAAATTGGTTTCAAAGTGTTGATTAAGAGTTTTGGATAAGGTCAATTCATGTAAGCATTTTGCTGTAAAAGTAGGAATTTTTTTGGTGCGTCTTGAAATCAACTATTGAATAACACATTGAATCAACTTTTGAATAAGATCTCCCTTTTATTGCATATTCAAATATTCATATAGATAAATTTAAAATATCTTCTATGCATGATTTTTATGTGAAGCCCTTGTTGCTTGCAGATTTTTTCATTTCTATTTTTTGATTATTTACTTCAGGAATCTAATTTGCCTGAGGAATCACCAAAATGACCCGATAGCGAAAGCCAATGTTGTAGCATTTCCTTGTACTGATGCTGGTGAGTATTTAGATTATATGAATTGCTTTTAGACCTACAATAAATATATAACGATATCAAGGCCGAAATAATGTCTTTAGGATAGTGAAGTAAAAACTTCAATTAAATCGATGTTTTTTTTGTGTACACTGGGGGAGAAAACAATATTCATATGGATGTTTTGAATAATAACAAATGTTTTTAGGGTATTTAATTTGTGTGAAATACAACTGTTTGCCTAAATGCATGTTTTAGGGACCTCAATAACTCGCATGTGCCCACTTTCTGATGGTTCCTTTTTGTGAACTTTTATTTGTCCTCTCCCTCTTACAGATATCAAAGACCAACCCGATATAGATGTAAAGGAATGGGTGTCAGTCATGATTGAAAGTAAGAGGAGGAATTCCACCATCGATTTTCTTCCTTCAAGGAATTCAACAAAAGAATGGAAAGATGAGGGGGTATGTAAATAAGAAAAATAGAGAACTGTTCTTGTGTTTCACAAACATGACTTAATGTGTACCCTGAACGAAACTAGAAATGAATATATTATTATTCTATATGATCCAAAAACAAAAAATGTCGAAAACCGCATAAAAATCGGTCATCCCAACATCGAGATATGGACGTGTAAATTGTACGATTTTCACCTGTCCTTCTTCTACTAATTGGCATAATCGTGTCTCGCGGAGAGTTGGCCTCTATCAATTGTGACGTCAAAAGTTCAACGCTTATTGCGGTCATCATTGAAGCAATAGGCGATATCGAGAACAGCCATGTTCAAACAGCGTCAGATTTCGAATTAATATTTGTTTTAGTTTTGAGGAATCCGATTATGCTGAAGATAACATTATGTAGATTGTATCCAGCCATATAATATTTGCCAGAATTTCCAGAGTTTAATTGAAACTATGTAAAACTGACTGTAGCATTGCGTGACCCTGATTCTTAGCACTGATGAGATTTTTTTTCTTCAAATGAACGAATTTGAGGGAAATTAAAAAGAAATAGTCTCAATGTTGTCGATCAAAGATATTTCTTAATTTTAGCTGGAAAGTCAGTTTGCAATCATTTTCTTTACTCTACACAGAGACGTATATACTTTATATGTCTCTGCTCTACAGTTAGAACTTATCCAAGCATGTTGTCATTGGACAGCACTACATCGTGACCAGTTTCTGTGCCGGAATACTTATGCTGCAAAGTTATATACTGTGGTACATCTACGGTCCAAAAATACGGAAATATATCGTTGAAAGATGTTTACAAAATAACTTACGAGATACGAGTGAGCTTGATAGAACACTGCTCATTGGTCGACCAATTATTGAGCTTCGATGGGTGATTTTCTTGTTGTAAACATGTTTATTATATAGTAATCGTATGTTTATGCAAGTTCATAACAATGTAATTGTCATAATTAGTGCATATGTACTTGTATATACGTGAGCGGTGTGTTGACATACGTACGTGTTATTGCTGTGTGATATATTATCTGTAATATTCTATTTAATTGTAGATATAACTTATGATAGTGTAGACTAGCTTAGTTATTATTATTATTTATATATTTGTAGCTTGTAAACAAGTACAAAATCTCAGTTCGTCCTCGAGGTGAAAGTACGGAAGCCCAGTATGGCCGACGGAGCGACTCTTGAGAATCTACGGATTCCATTAGACACCAGTGTCGTGTCTTGACTCTCATGTTTTGGGGATAGGATTATCTTGAGAGGTTATATATATAATACCTGTTGGTAGAGACTTATCACTCTATTGGAAACCGGGAGTTGATTACGGATACTGCTGTATGGTGACCTGGTAGTGACATGAGGCCATTGGTTATTCCGACCGGAGACTACAGCAGCTGAGATACAGCTCAGCTATACGTCATCAGCCGGATACGGAACATCTCATTGTGGTAGGGAGTCCATATGCATTGTGCTGTCCTGTGTCATCGGATGGATGGAGATTATTTATATGGAACTTTGTAACTCGTTCACCGTTTGGCAAGCTAGAGATTGAAGGATTTAGCTTGTAATATATAGATACTGTAGTATTAAGTGTGTATCATATATAATAGTGTAGGTATAGTATATCAGATACATATAATTAGAATAAGAGGTGTATGAGAGAATGAGCGTGAGAGAGTATTCCAAATTGTATAATGTAAATAAATGTATGTATTGTATGTTATTATTTTTGTTGTCAATTGCAAATGAAATAGTAGTTCGGCATATGTTAACAATCAGAGACGTATATACTTTAATATGGCTTCATATGTCTCTGCTATACATGTAACATAAACAAGTTATAATTTAACATCTTGGTTAAATAATGAAAATTATCTCGATCCGCTTCCTAAGCATTCTTAGGTATGAAATTGGTGTACAGGTAAATAACACTAAACACATGTGTCCAATGCTGACAGCAGGAGGCCCAAGACACACCTTTATACCTGTGTACAGGTGTGACACCAAAGGGATGTATAAGCAGAGACGTATATATTACTATATGGATCAATTTCAAGAAAAATATAAATAAATGAAATGCGTAAGTACTGTCAGAGTCACATTTCAGGGAAACCACAATCAGTACTACTGCATCACTCGACAGATGAAAGTTTGAAACGAGGCAAATAATGCTGGACCATGCTAAGAACATTATATATCTGATCAAGTGGTGTATTGATAAATTACTAATCTTTGTGAGACTTGATCGGACAGGTTCTCCCTCTGCAATATTCTTAGAAGTGGTGTGTATATTTATTATGTGCTAAATACCTTCGATTGCTTAAAGAATAAAAACGTTTCAAGTTTTATGACTGGAAGTAAAAAAAAAAAAAAAGACGGGTTGCTGCTCAATTTGAGTATAAATTAATGTACCGGTGCATTTGTGTCAATTCCAATCGTATATCTACATATTGTAAAGAAAGGGGTGCGGTGCACGTTAATTTGACTCACTTTTTAATCAATTGTTTTTTGTTGTATATAGGTGTTCATCAGATTTTCTAAAGACTAATTTAATAATATAAAGTACATTAATTACAGTCACTAGATAAATAAATTATGTAAAAAAGCACGTTTTCATTTTAGATAGCATCCAACACACCGTTTGCCTCCTCAAGAGAAACTCATTTCATCATTAAAATTGTTAAACAAAAATCGTTTGTATGGGTGGAGTCTTTACATATAATCTACACAAGTAAGTGACGACGGAATATGTCATATAAGTAGCTAAAAGGTAACATATCGAACGCACGATCAAAGCTTCCCGGTATATTCCTATAGGGACAGCGTTGAACGTCACATATGTGGGCTACCCATATCGAGGCGATCGTCGCTGAGCCAAAGGTGTGTTTTTCAGATAAATCACAATATCTCGGAAACAGAGTCAACTACGACGTTCGCACTTTCTTAGTCTTTTACTGTATAATATGAAGTATTTTCATAGCTTGATATAGCAAAACGTTCAGAGTACACTTAAACTGTAATAATTACAAAGTAGGGAAACAAAATTAATAACCGAGTTATGTTAATATTTGATGAATTTCATGCATTATATGAATGATGATGTTCTTAGGATTAAAACATTGATATTTCAAATGTAACTTTGCAGAAACTTAGTAATTTGCTATGTTGTGTTATAATCACCTTATTGATGCTAAGACATAAGAGTCGTATATTTCAAGTATTTATTCATTGCAATAGCTGTAGCAATTCAGTAAACTCAAGTTTTAGTTGCTGTGACATTATAGGATGTTTTTGATAAAGTATGCATTAAGATTTATATCTCTAATACCTGTTGTGGCTTTTACTGCTATTAAAACCTTCAGTTAGAATTAAAATTGACACGGGCAATATGTGGACCTTCATGACATTTGGTTATGTGATATTGGGAAAGTAAATCAGAAAAAAAATGTTTAAAACCAGTTAGGCAATTCTAAGCTTATGTCATTACATTAAATTTCATTTTCAATTTTTAAACCAGGCCAAAAACAATTATTACTTGTGTTTCCACTATCATCCTCTGAAACAATAGAGTAGGTAGGTAGGTAGGGAACACAATATATTTTTTCTTTGGCCGTATAATCATTTTAGAAATCCATAATAATTTTGATTATTTTCGCTTGATTTCATTCTCTCAATTTAATCATTACACACACTTTATTCCTGCTGTACTTATCAATATCATTTTATCAAGTATGTTTATCTGTAAAGATTTTCAAACCTTTTTTCTTCTGATTCCCAATAACAGTATATATAGTAAAGTGATAAATTATGGATTGCATATCTTGTCATCACTCCATAAGAATGAATGAACTTATATATGTACAGGTGTATTAAGAACTTTAGATGAGGCAAGTTCTCTGTTGTCTTCTTTTTAGATGCCTTATTTATACTGATAGCTTGTTGTTCATTGTGTAAGCAAAATGTAATCTCACTTTTAACACATGAATATTATTTTTCTATGATTTTTCAATCATTATCAAAATCATGATTATTTAATTGCAGTGAAACAGTTTAGTATCGTGGTCAATCCACATGACAGATACACTGACTGTCTACGAAGAGGTAAGATAATCCAGTGCAAAAATTGTAACAATCAAACATTTCCATATTATATTGTGAAAACGTTTGGCCGGAATATTTTTATTCAGCCTCGGTATGATAGTTACAATTTTAAGTTGTGTTATGTATAATATAAACTTCAAGTTTTATGGCTTTGTTTTATAGATTGAAATTGAAACTATGTATTGCATTCTTTAGTTTACCAAAACAGTGGTCAAGGAAAAAAAGAAGCAGAGAGGTGCCATAAGGCCTTTTCAACCCCAGCCACCTATGCCCGAGGCAGTTCAACCTCAGCCACCTATGCCCAAGGCAGTTCAACCTCAGCTACCTATGACCGAGGAAGTTCAACCCTCAGAGGTCATTGATGAGCAACACGACGAGGAAGAACACTATACAGAAGACACAGCATGCTCAAAACCTCAGTTAGTTTGAAACTGTTCTGAAGTTGTCCCATACTAAAGTTTGCATGGTTATTATTACTCAAATAAAACCTAGTTTTGAAGATGATCATTATTCTATTGTCGAACCAATCAATTGCTGTTTTATTGGACCCTTGTTTCATCCCATTTTAATTTATCTGATTTGATTTTCAGATTAGATGACTGTGTAGAAGTGGCTTTTCCAGTGAGTTGAAAAAAGAACCAAACACAGCTGTTTTTTGGACAGGTAGGGTTTATTATGTCAGATACCAGACCTTGTGTTCATTATGTGTTTTTTCTCTCATCAAACATCCCGATAGTCACACACTTGTATGGAAAAGGTGACAGCTGCAAGTCTTAGTTATGTACATATACAAATGAAACTATTTTAACATTATTACTTCAACCAGGGTGTCAGCTTTAGCACTGAATAGGAGGTTAAGCAGTGAATATGGTTTATAGAATATTGGTTCTTGTTTTGTATAGGTCAAAAAGCTCTATTCAGGACACATTATAAACCGTAATGCACAAAACAGGATTATTTGTATCCGGCTTTAAAAAGTGCATAATTAAAGTTAGAAAAAAATTAGCATTACGCATCATTTTAACAACCCTGTCAAAAAATGTTAACAGTAGACTGACCCTGTCTCGAGAAATTATTTAGAAATAGAGGTCTCAAGCTGAAGTGCTGTTAGCCAGATGAATTCAATAAGTCTTGACATAGTGAACACTTCAAATTGAAACATGTTGATCCTGTTTCATCATGTATTATTGTCACACATTTTGATTATATGTATTCTCTACACAATATTGCTTATGAGAATAAAACAATTGTCATTGTCATTGATAGTGTTGTTGAAGAAAAAAATGTATATATGTTGGTTTATTTCAGATTGTTAACTTGGATCCGCTGACCGTAAAAGTTCTGCGGAAAACAGACAAACCTGGATTTTTCGTATGGCCGAGAAGAGAAGATGTATCTGAAGTTATGGAGAAGGAGATTCTGAGGGTTTTGGCACTTCCTACATTAGATGGGAGGGAGAAGGAACGATTAGTTTTTAAATGTTGTTAAATTATTATAAGTATCATCATCAATTGATTGGTTTCCGGTAACCCTATAGCTACCTACCCTTATTTTGTGTGCCTACTAAACTTTTTAAGTAAATTTTCAAACAAGCACTGTTTAAGACCAGATGTTACTTACCTATACAAACCATTTTAAAATTATTTGTTAGAATAAAATTTGATGCCTACCTACCCTTAATTTTTCCACCATCTTACAGGAAACATATACATGTTTTTTGTCTGGTCTAAATGGTTCTTACATTTCATAAAGGTAATTAGTTGTCATGTGGTGAACAATTTTGTACATTAATAGGAGACTGTGATTGTTTCTCATAACTTCAGTTTGTGAAGTTTTGTTTCAGTATATGATGATATGTACGTTTACTCGAACCATTAACTATAAACTTTCATTAATTTGAGTTATAGAACAGTTACTGCAGACAATGTCAGCATAATCTAATAATATAGGTCTACTGAAAAGTATATGATTTTTTTTAAGTGTTTCTATCAACTTAACATTTGAACATTCAGAAAATATTCAATCTTGCGTATGCTTTTTTCAAATATTTGATTATTATGATTGTTCCATGTTCCAGATTTATTTAAATTTAGACCTAAGTGCTTATGAGGTTCACTATCAGTTAAAATGTGATTATTAAAAGTGATAGGTGGATGGTGAGCATTTCTTCTCGACATAGAAAGTCCTACTGTTTTGTTGAAGAGCTAAACATTATTTGCCATTCATTAGCTCAATAATTGAATGACTGAGGAGCGTGTCTTTTTCACTATATATTATAAAATGGTATGTAATAAAAACAAAAAAAATATGTATTTGTGGGGACTCTTTTTTGTGCATGTTACGATTTAAAAAAAATAAGTTACCTTTAAGCTAGGGATATCGCTGCAATATTGCTGCAGCCATGGGTGGTCCTGAATTCGGTGTCCATTCTGTAACATCGATGTAATGTGCTGCAAACGTGTCTGATATGCCACGACCCTTCCTCCATGACAATAGTACGTTTGACATTGGAGGCAGTAACATGTGTACACTTTTTGTGAGTCCATGTTGCTATGTGAAAGGTTACAGGACCGACCGCTTTATAAATCAATTGAACACTTGGAAGAAATTTGTTGAATTAAGCTTGAGCCAACGATATTTCAAATGGAACAAAGGTTGGTTCTCCAACCCATTTTCAATTGCTAAATAAACACAAGGCGGTAAGTATTTTGAGGTTTGTACACCCAGATTCAGAGCATTCATTCCATACACTGAGAACATTAGTAAACAAAAAACAATTTCTTTGAAGTTGTGTGATTATATCACTTGACACTTGAAATATAAACAGTTTGATTAAAATATAAAGTATGCGCTTACTATGTGGTAATTGTTTTCATAAGCCGTATTTAGAACCTTCTTATACAAAAAAAAATCATGGTACAAAGACCGAAATAAAGAAAAACTTGATTTGAAAATAGAACGTGATAACACCTGCATACACTTTGAAGTATGTGTGATAGCAGTTAGAAATATAATGAAAAGGTTTGGCTGTTGGACAATGTCTTTCATCAAGGATGTTTTCCAGTTGTTTGTAATGGCGCTTATTATCTGTACTAATATATACACATATCATGTTCTTCATTGAAATATAACATTAATAACAAAATTTCAAAACACATGGCCGAAGTAAATATCAAACACGGAACAGATTTATACAGATCGATCGATTAACACGTATTACAAAACATCAGATTGAAGTATATTACAAACACGGCACAGTTTCAAAGTTTAATTTGACATATAAATCGAGTATGGAACAAACACGTATTTCAAAACAACAGGTCGAAGTAAATTACAAACACCGCATAGTTTTATTCTGACATTAATCCAGTGTTTAAAACATGTATTTCAAAACACCAGGCCAAGTTAATTACAAACACGGCACAGTTGTATTTGACATACAGTTTAAATCGAGTATGTAACAAACAAGTATTACAAAACATCAGGCTGATGCAAATTACAAACACGCCAGTTTTAAAGTTTAAAATGACATAAAAATCGAGTTTGTAACAAACACGTATTTCAAAACACCAGGCCGAAATAAATTATAAACACGGCACAGTTTCAAAGTTTCATTTGACACATAACTCGAGTATGTAACATACACGTATTTTAATCAGCTGAAGTAAATTACAAACACGGCGCAGTTTCAAAGTTCAATTTGACACATAAATCGAGTATGTAACAAACACGTATTTCAATCAACCAGGCTGATGTAAATTACAAACATGACACAGTTCAAAGATTAATTTGACATATAAATCGAGTATGTAACAAGCAAGTATTTTAAAAGACCCGGCCGAAGTAAATTACAAACACGCCATAGTTTTATTCTGACACACATACACTACACGCATGCATCTTGCACCCAGGGGAGGCCGTCCTTAAATGACCTTAGCTGTTAATAGGACGTTAAACAAAATCAAACAAACAAACAAACATTAATCCAGTGTTTAAAACATGTATTTCAAAACACCAGGCCAAATTGATTACAAACACGGCACAGTTTTATCCTGACATTAATCGAGTTTGTAACAAACACGTATTTCAAAACACCAGGCTGATGTAAATAACAAACATGGCAAAGTTCAAAGATTAATTTGACATATAAATCGAGTATGTAACAAACACGTATTTGAAAACACCAGGCCGAAATAAATTATAAACACGGCACCGTTTCAAAGATTAATTTGACATATCAATCGAGCACGTAACAAGCAAGTATTTTAAAACACCCGGCCGAAGTATATTACAAACACGGCACAGTTTTATTTGACATACAGTTTAAATCGAGTTTGTAACAAACAGGTATTTTAAAACACCAGGCCGAAGTAAATTACAAACACGCCAGTTTTAAAGTTTAAAATGACATAAAAATCGAGTTTGTAACAAACACGTATTTCAAAACAACAGGTCGAAGTAAATTACAAACATCGCATAGTTTTATTCTGACATTAATCCAGTGTTTAAAACAAGTATTTCAAAACACCAGGCCAAATTTAATTACAAACACGGCTCAGTTTTATTTGACATACAGTTTAAATCGAGTATGTAACAAACACGTATTTCAAAACAACAGGTCGAAGTAAATTACAAACACCGCATAGTTTTATTCTGACATTAATCCAGTTTTTAAAACATGTATTTCTAAACACCAGGCCAAATTGATTACAAACTCGGCACAGTTTAACCCTGACATTAATCGAGTTTGTAACAAACCCGTATTTCAAAACACCAGGCAAAATTGATTACAAACACGGCGCAGTTTTATCCTGACATTAATCGAGTGTTTAAAAAACGTTTTTCAAAACACCAGGCTGATGTAAATTACAAACATGGCACAGGTCAAAGATTAATTTGACATATCAATCGAGCACGTAACAAGCAAGTATTTTACAACACCCGGCCGAAGTATATTACAAACACGGCACAGTTCGAAAATGTAACAAACACATATTTTAAATCACCATGACGAAGTAAATTACAAATACGTTAATTACAAACACGGCACAGTTTTATTTGACATACAGTTTAAATCGAGTTTGTAACAAACACGTATTTCAAAACACTAGGCTGATGTAAATAACAAACGTGGCAAAGTTCAAAGATTAATTTGGCATATAAATCGAGTATGTAACAAACACGTATTTCAAAAAACATGGCTGAAGTAAATTGCAAACACGGTGCAGTTTCAAAGTTCAATTTGATACATAAATCGAGTATGTAAAAAGCAAGTATTTTAAAACGCCCGGCCGAAGTAAATTACAAACACGCCAGTTTTAAAGTTTAAAATGACATAAAAATCGAGTTTGTAGCAAACACGTATTTCAAAACAACAGGTCGAAGTAAATTACAAACACGCCAGTTTTAAAGTTTAAAATGACATAAAAATCGAGTTTGTAACAAACACGTGTTTCAAAACACCAGGCTGATGCAAATAACAAACATGGCAAAGTTCAACGATTAATTTGACATATAAAGCGAGTATGTAACAAGCAAGTATTTTAAAACACCCGGCCGAAGAAAATTACAAACACGGCACAGTTTTATCCTGCCATTAATCGAGTTTGTAACAACCACGTATTTCAAAACACTAGGCTGATGTAAATAACAAACGTGGCAAAGTTCAAAGATTAACTTGACATATAAATCGAGGATGTAACAAGCAAGTATTTTACAACACCCGGCCGAAGTATATTACAAACACGGCACAGTTTTATTTGACATACAGTTTAAATCGAGTATGTAACAAGCAAGTATTTTAAAACACCCGGCCGAAGTAAATTACAAACACGGCACAGTTCGAAAATGTAACAAACACATATTTTAAATCACCATGCCGAAGTAAATTACAAATACGGCACAGTTTCAAAGTTTGATTTGACATTTAAATCGAATATTTAACAAACCCGTATTTTCAAAACACTAGACAGAAGTAAATTACAAATACGGCACAGTTTTAAAGTTTAACTCGACATATTAATCGTGTATTTAACAACACGTATTTCAAAACACCAGGTCGAAGAAAAGTACATAAACGGCATAGTTTCTTCATATAATATGAGATCAGCAGGTCGAATAAAAGGACAAACACGACAAATTTATTAACATTTATTTTAATTACAAATCAAGTAATAAGCAAACAAATATTTCAACAGACACGGCCGAGGTACAAACAAGGCACAGTTTCAAAGTTTTATTTTGACACATAAATCGAGTGTTTAAAACACGTTTTTCAGTTCATCAGGCCGAATAAAGGTACAAACAGTGTCATTTTAATGTTGTTTTATTCTAATTGTACCAAATTATCACATAAATGAGCACATTACTTGTGTGTATAACAGAAGACACTTACTGCACTCCATACATTCCCATTCGCACTATATAACATTGTACATCAGTATACATAAAAAACATGTTTTTTCCAGTTGTGTCTGACACCATATTATCCAAGCATGCAACAACTCTAGTGGAATGTATAATACGCGCGTCTCCAGTTGTGTCTGACACCATATAGTCCATGGATGCAACGACTCTAGTGGAATATATAATCCGCGAGTGTTCGCAGTTGTGTCTAACGCCATATAGTCCATGGATGCAACAACTTTCATAATGATGTATGTCCGAGTTGTGTCTGCTACCATTATCCGAATGGAGGCACCAACTTTTATAGTTTCCGAAGTTATGTCCTATTAAAATAATGACCCCCATGTAAATACATATGTATATATATTTCAATTCTTTTACCACAGACTAATATAATAGGAACTGACGATAGGAGCTGTACATAAAAACTTAACTACTATGATCGATTAACTTTACATGATAAGAAATGATTTTGTTTTTATTTTAAACCCATAATATATTCTGACACTATACAAAAAATGACATTATCTCTAATGCTATGATATTTCTGTTCTGGATAAAATAATAAAAAAACAACAACATGCAAACGACTCGCGTCCCGCGATAGATGATCCAAGTGTCTGTCCAGCCCTTCCAGTTTTCTGTCCTGTGATCCACATCTTTATACCACAACTAGGTTAACAGTGGTGAGGTATTACTTAATGACGTAACAGGAGTTTTAAGTGGACTCAACTAGCGAGGTGCAGGTTGGCCTCTGGTGGCAGGCGTGGAGTGTCTGCCTTCGGCAAAGGTTAAGAAAGTGTAAGCTTCCGTCAGCCATTGCCGGTCCTGTAACAGAGGATTGTCCTCATGGGGGTGAAGGTGTGAAGCTGCCATCTCCAGGTACAATAGCCTCTTGTCTGGGTTGGCCGTCCTCCATCCTCTTGGAGGCCACCAGAGGTCTACCACCTTCACACTCTCATCAGGGACACTACTCTGGTCCCTAATAGCTGGGGGAATAATGGCATTCCAGCCATCTCCAGTAACGCCTTGGCCCTCAATTGATTTGTCTTCTTCTCCTCCGAGACTTCACTGGTTGCCGTCTCCATGCCGTCAGGGACAGGGCTGGGTACATCCTCGCTCTTGGGGGCAGGGTTGGTTTCGGCCAGAGACACCTTCTCCGTGCCCTCGGGGTCAGCGACAGTCCCCTCTTGGGTTACCGCCCTCTCCTTGCCCTCGAGAGCAGGCTCCTTGTCCTCCATGCCCTCGGGGGTAGGGACAGTGTCCTTTTGGGTCACCACCTCCTTTTCCTTTGCCCTCGACGGCAGGGTTGATCTCATCCTCGGCCTTCTCCCCCTCCATGCCCTCAGGGGCAGGGTTATTTACAGCCAAGGATTCCTCCGGCTCCTTCTCGGATACCTCATCTCTCATCTGAATCAATCTTCTCGGAGATTCCGGGAAGAGTGACTCAGAGTCATCGATACCAATATATTCAGGGGTTTTCAACATATCATCGTACCCGTAAGGTGGCGTCTGTCCCACCCTAGGGGAGGAACCCGCAGGTGTCACCTTCATCACTACACTCCTGATGCAGTGTGTTTGCTCCTGTCTAGGATGACGGGCTATAAAGTGACCCTTTAAATTGTGGCCTGCTCTCTGCATATATGTACATGCATCTTTCAACGGGGCACTTCTTTTGACTATCGTGCTTATCCCTTCTATGTTGTTCCAAGGCCTTTACAGTCTTGTATTTTTTCCTGCAATCCATACAAGGATAGTTTGATTATATTCTGTAAATATATAAAAACATACCATAGATATATAAATATTCTCTACCATTGCTATTAGCAATGTAGATGTATATATTGGCTTCTTTATACCTCCCCCTTTATATATATTTTGTTTTTGAATATGAAACTTAAAAATATTCATAACTCATAAACTAATTTCTGTAATTTCTTTCTTCATGTTGTCAATGGCTCTTAATCCTCAAAGCTGGGAGTTCTAGGATGCAAGACCGTCGTCTAACCAATCATCATGACGATAAAAACCATGTGGTCCTTATGGTGATGGCCACACCAGTATAAGCATTAATTCCGGATGACGATCTGGAGTCTTCAGATATGCCATAACGTGACCACTTGGATCACAACCAGCCCATTACCCTATGAGTAGCTGTCATGCCGACAACAGGCTGGGCTTGTTTACGTGTCCGCTCACTACTTGGAAAGCATACCCCTATAATATGTCATAATCACCATCATAGAACAACATTGGGCAGGTACACTGGGTGATTACAAGGGATTCCAACCCCAACCTTTACCCTCTAATACATGGGATTGTGAATATAAATCAAAATAAAACCACCCCCTAGATATGATATCCCAAAATTGTAATCTGTTGTGGTTTAGGCCTAACACTCTACAAACTAATGTCATAATCCTTTAACCACTTGGGTGTCGCTCTCTGTCGGCCACCTCTCCGGGTATTGGTTGGCATCTCGAGTGCTGTATTAGAAACCTCATTTTACAGTTGCTTTCCTTCTTTACTGTTTTTACACCTGGTACCTTTTGTCCTAAAAAGTGTCTGTGCTCTCCTTTGTAAGGTTTCAGTTGAACGTGATGAAGCACCTTGGGTTTTGAATGTGGTTTCTCTTGTAGTCTGAGAATCTCTCAACTACAATATATGGTCCAGTCCACTTCTTTTGTAATTTAGGTGACAGTCCTTTGGTCCTTCTGTTTTCTTTAGCCCAGACAGCATCCCCCCTATTGTATTGAATTCTTGTTAGCACGATGATCCTACAATTTCTTCTGACGGTTGCTTGCCTCCATAATTTGATCTCGGGCATCCTAATGTATATCCCAGTATTTGTCTGAGGGATTCGACATAAACAGGCACAATGTTTGGTGAGTCGTCTAGATTGGGAGGTTTCCCATATAACAAATCGACAGGTAATTCCATTTCCCGGCCCAGCATCATCATACTTGGAGAGTGTTTAGTTCTCTCGTGTATGGAAGAGATGTATGCCATCATGGCGAATAGCAAGTGAACAACCCAGTCTCTCTGGTCCTCAGCAACATACTTCCTTAATATGTCCTCCACTGTCCGATTGAAGCGCTCAACCATGCCGTCACTCTGGGGGTTATAAGGTGTGGTCCTTGTCTTATCAATATTTAGCCTATCACAGAGGCGCTGAAAGAGTTTTGACTCAAATTGTCTCCCCTGATCAGTGTGAATTTGTCGAGGTACCCCAAATCGACAGGCAAACCGTGATACAAACAAGTCTGCAACAGTACAGGCTTCCTGGTTAGGCATGGCAAAGCAATCAGTCCATCTAGTGAAATAATCAGTTATTACCAAGATGTACTTATTTCCAAAGGTAGACTCTGGGAGTGGTCCGACGATATCGACTGCTACTCGTTCCAATGGGTTTCCAACAATGTACTGTTTCATCTGACCCTGAAGTGTCCGAGGTGTTCCTTTTCTTTGCTGACACACTGTACATTCAGAACACCAATCTGCAACTGCTTTAGTAGAACCAATCCAGAAAAATCGTTCCTTAACTCGCACAGTGGTCCGAGTGACACCAAAGTGTCCTGAACTGGGATCTTGGTGTAGCATCTTTAACACTTCCTCACGGAGTGATTTTGGTAGTACCAGTAGATTTGTATTTCCTGTTTTCTGATTTCCCTTTATTTTGTATAAAACACCATGGATAACTGTTAGGGAATCCCAATGGGACCAGTAAGCTTTGCTTTGAATGTTGACA
Source organism: Mizuhopecten yessoensis (assembly GCF_002113885.1). Lineage (NCBI taxonomy): Eukaryota > Metazoa > Mollusca > Bivalvia > Pectinida > Pectinidae > Mizuhopecten > Mizuhopecten yessoensis. The sequence goes on from NW_018408670.1 coordinate 952,397, forward strand.
TGTCAAATATCCTCCAAATTTGGTTGTTCTACAAACTTTTCTTTCCATCTAAGAACTGGTCCAATTGAGCATTCCGAATCTCCATAGATGATTTCCCGTTAAACCAGGGCCCAACTAATTCTTCATCAGTCACAGTGATCATTCTGATCATTTCAGGGTCTTTACTTTCTTGACGCTGACAATAATCAACTCCTCAATATGGGATAGTACGGTCCCTATACCAAAAGCACTAGCATCAGAGTCTAGGATGAATGGTGACTCTAGATTAGGGTACCGTAGGATTGGTGTTGAAGTAAGAAGGTCCTTCAGGCGTTCAAAAGATTCTTTGCATTCTAGGGTCCATTTAAAATGTGCTTCTTTTTCTGTCAGCTTATGCAATGGTTTTGTAATTGCTGAGAAATCTTTAATAAATCTCCTAAAATAGGAGCAAGTTTCTAGAAAGCTTCTTACCTCATGTACAGACTTCGGTGAGGGCCAGTTTCTCACCATTTCAATCTTTGTTGGATCTTTGGAGATACCTTCCCCAGAGACAATATGACCCAGGAAAACTACTTCTTTCTTAAAGAAATCACACTTTTTAGGTGCAATCCTAAGTCCAGCTGTTCGAATTCTCTGCAAGATTTCGGCCAAACGCGAAATTTAGGTTTCTGCGTCATAGGAGAAGACAAAAATATTTCTTTATTTTACACAGACTGACATGTTCCTTGAGAATGTGTGACTTCCCTGATACGGATTCAACCTATCCTGGTGTACTACCTTAGGTTTCGACTTCGAGTTCAATTGAATTCGTTATATCACCTCATTGATTTTCTTTTTCACAACGAATGGAGCAACACATGGGTGGGAAAGCTTGGGGCTTCTTTGTGGTTTACACTGGGGAGAATAAATCCATACCAAGTCTCCCTCAGAATAGGAGTTATGGTACGCTTTGTGATCATTTTTTCTCTTTTGTGCATAACTGGCTTTACTTATGTTCAGACGAGCAAACTCATGGATTGATAACAACTTTTGTTGTAGGTCATATCCGTAACCGGTTGCGTGAACTTTATTTGAATCTGGAGATCCATGCATAAGAACTATTGGCATGTTCATCATTCGGCCAAACATCAATTCACTTGGAGAAAATCCAGTACTTTGGTGTATTGCTGAATTGTGTGCCATTGTAAGGCTGGTAGATGTTTATCCCAATCCTTCTGACTACTTGAAACAAAAGATGCAATCCTGTTTTGTAGTGTCCGGTAAGCTCTTTCAACCAAGCCATCTGATTGTGGTCGCATCGGAGTCGTTCGTGTTTTCTCTGAACCGAGTATCCGACACATATCCTTGAATAGCAGGGACTCAAAGTCTGTACCCTGATCCGAATGGATCTGCATAGGAACATCGATATAAATCGCCCCTCTACTTTGTTTGCAGTAGTATGTGCTTCTTGATTTCTTACAGGTATGGCTGTTAGCCATTTTGTAAAGTAGTCTGATACTACTAATATATATTTGTTACCATTATTACTACGAGGTAATGGTCCCATAATATCAAGAGCAACTCTTTCAAGAGGTGCAACTACGTTATACTGTAACATAGCAGACCTTTGATTTCCTTTTGGTCTCTTTCGAGATGCACACACATCACATTCCTTGCACCACTTTTCCACATCTTTTCTCAGACAAAACCGGAAGAAGCGTTTTCTCACTTTATTTAGAGTTTTATTGATTCCTAGATGCCCTGCTGAAGGGCTAGCATGCAATTCTTGCATGATCATTGGAATTAAAGATTTTGGTACTACCATGTAATTGTGTTTCTTTTCCGTTGTCACTTTCCCACTTTCTATATAATATATCGTCCACCAATATTAATGAATCAAGGCGATTCCAGTAATATTTAAGTTCTACAGAGTGACTAGCTACTTCAGACCATACAGGTGATTTATTTTCTCTTAGAAGTCCAATAATGGAGTCTTCTGTTTGGGTCTATATAACCTCTGTCTATCCCCAATATCTCTAGTGTCCTCACATTTTCTTTCTCTCTAGTGCTACTCAAGTCTCTGCAAGTGCGGACAGCAGAGCGCATCCGTGGTCCTATATCACTTGTTTCTTCTGAGACCATGACCGATGAAACAGTTTCACTCTCTTTCTCTAAACTGTCTTTTGTAAGACTCTCGCAATACTTACCAATGGTATCATAATCTGGTTTCTATCGTCGCTGAGGGCATCAAAAGTGTAGTCACTTTTACTGATAGAATCTTTAACTAAAGTCTGGTGATTACTTGCCTCCTCAAAATGAAACTTGGCAAGCGTTCCTGCATGTATCGACCTATGTAGGGGTCATAGTGAAACTTGTGTCCTCGGAACTATGCTGGTCTATATCTGCTATTCCATCAGAGTATCGTATTTCTGCTCGTACGCAGAAAGAACAACTATCGGAGACGCATGGTCTCCTAGACATTGCATCAGCATTTGAGTGGACTCTGCCCGCTCCGTGCTGGATATCATAGTCATATGTAGCTAGAGTTTCAAGCCATCGCGCCATTTGTTCTTCTGGCTTTTTGAAGTTCATGAGCCATTTTAGGGCTCCATGATCACTTCGAACTAGAAAGTGACGTCCATACATATAGTGGTGAAAGTTCTTGATTGAACTAACCACAGCTAACTGTTCACACCTGGTAACACAATACCTTCATTTTGCTTTTGAGAAACACTTAATATTGTATGATATAACCTTCTCCTGGCCGTTTTGCACTTGTGAAAGTACAGAACCCATTCCAACGTTACTTGCATCAGTGTCAAGTATAAACATGTCTTCTGTAGTTGGGTATGGCAGAATTGTTGCGCTGATAAGTGAATGTTGTAGCTTTCTGAAGGCTCCTTCACATTCGTTTGATCAAGCGAATCTTTCAACTTTCTCGGTCAGTTTGTGCAAGGGTTTTGCTATGGTTGAAAACCCCCGTACGAATTTTCTGTAATAAGAACACAGGTCGAGGAATCTTCTAACTTCCTTGACGTTCCTTGGTGTTGGCCAATTGTTGACAACTTCAATTTTACTAGGGTTTATTGGAAACACCTTCTCCACTTATAGTATGTCCAAGAACTGACACAGTTTCCCTGAGAAATAAACACTTCTTTTGTGATAACTTCTTATTTGTCTCTTTTATCCTACTGAGTACTTGGTTAAGACGATCTATGTGTTCGTCAAATGCCTTTGAAAATACAATTATATCATCTAGGTAAACTAAACAAATGTTCCAAGTCAGACCAGATAGACCTCTTTCCATCAGTCTCTCAAACGTTGCATGTGCGTTACAAGGACCGAATGGCATAACTGTAAATTGCCAAAGTCCACTGCCTTGTATAGAAGAGGCTGTTTTCGGACGGTCTTTTTCTCCAACTCCTACTTGCCAAAATCCAGACTTTAAATCTAGCGTGCTTAACCAAGCTGAACCTGAAAGTGCATCTAAGGTATCATCTATTCTTGGACGGGGTTGACTGCCTTTTGTAGTACACTCATTGAGCTTACGGAAATCGCAACAGAACCTTACGGAGCTATACGATGGGTTTTTTTAATTCCATTATTTACCATGTTTTTAATCTCAGACTCTTGCAAGTGGAATGCGATAAGGCTGCTGTCGGATTGGTTAAACTTGCCTTGTGTCGATCGTATGCTCTACCAAATGAGTGCAACCAAGATAGTCAGGCGACTGAGGGAACAGTGTTGTGTGCCTCAGTAACAGTTCTTTCAGTTTAAGTCTCTTTTAAAGCTATTCTACAACATGTGATCAGTTTGTTTCGTCTTTAACGAAACAGTGGATCTTTTCCCCATTCATATTGATACACCTTTTACTCATACTGATGTAACATTAATGGACGTTCAGAAAGTCGATTCCGAGTATTCTATCATTGCTAATGCCAGCCAACAAAATATCTTGATTGAATGTCTTGTTGCCCAGTGCTATGTCGATATTCATCGTGCCATGAAAGGGTGACGCCTCTCCCGTTGCTGTTACTAAAGTCATGTTAACAGGTGTTATAGTCGGTCTCTGTGATAGAGGCCATGACTCTGTTAAGCTTTCTTAACATTGTTACACTGTATGACCCTGTATCAACTAACATAGAAACTGTCGTATTGGCTACTTTAGCATCGTGCTATGAAAGGGTGACGCCTCTCCCGTTGCTTTACTAAAGTCATGTTAACAGGTGTTATAGTCGGTCTCTGTGATAGAGGCCATGTCTCTGTTAAGCTCTTTCTTAATATTGTTACACTGTATGACCCTGTATCGACTAACATAGAAACTGTCGTATTGGCTACTTTAGCTAACACAGACAAACCACCATCCGTTTCTGAACCACTTGCAATTAGTTTGACCTCGGACTTCGGTTGTTAAGGACGAAAGTTGTTCTTTACGTTTGTCTAACTTATCATCCGTACTACATTTAGTAGTAATTGGTTCCACAACCCTCACCGAGTGTCTACCTCTCGTTTTGTCTGCTACCCTATGAGCTTCAATTCTTACAGTTATTCACTCAGCTTCGCTGATCGATTTCGACCAACTTCCCTGAGCTTTAATCTTATGTCAGTATCGGGTAACGCATCTATGAAGTAATCCATAGCTAAAAATTCAATCATATCTGGAGCAGCATTAGGATATGCTGTCCTTGTGAACTTTTTGATTTACTGAGCTAGTTCGGGAATGGTTTCGTTTTTCTCACTAGTTTTACTTTGTAAGTTAGAGCGATAAACTTCTGCCCTGCTCTCTGAGCCAAATCTGTTGTTCAGAGCGTCAATGAGACTCCTGTAATCACGTTTTTGCCTGTGATCCATTTCGTTCAACAGAGCTCTAGCCCCTCCAACTAAACTGCTGGCCGGATACAAGGACTTTGTTTCATAACTCCACTGATTTATTTCAGACACAATGTTAAATTGAGTTAAATACTCATCTTAATCTTAATTCTGATCCATCGTAAGTATGAGGTTTCTTTTTGCTATGATTGTTTCTTGAGTTGGACATATTGGAAAAACTACTTGACGGGGAATGATTGTTGGCGCTATAATCAACGCTATGCCGACGATTATAAGCCACCGGCAAGAGCCTAAAGTCACTTTCGGTGATATCAATGGCGGGCCGTTGAGGTGTATTGTTAGAGAGCCCATGTCCTAATATATCATTAGACCGTATAAAGGAAGTCACTGTCTCGGAATCACCCTCAGCGAAATTGACACATTTTGTTGTGAAAGAGAATTGCTATTGGAAATTTGACTTTGCAAATTATCAAGTTTATTCTCAAATTCTACAAAATATTTGTGCATTTCTGTAAATCAGTACTTATTATACTCATGTGACTTTCTATTACATTTTGAATTGCAGCTCCATCCAGCACTTTTATTTTTTCCGTTAGAAGTTAGTTGATCTCTCTCGTGTAACTCATTTAAACCGATTTCGTTCTCATCACATTCGGATGTTGTACTTAAGACTCGAAAACTGACGATGTTTGAATCGTCCATTTTTAGTGTTCAGTATTTTTTTGTACAAGAAACCAAACACGCCACCAATATATATAAATATAGGAACTTTCAAACAGAACTATTTTATACTAGTCTATATTTGTATTTATAGATTTATATATATATTTATATATTTCTTTCACTTGAAATTAATTCAAGTATAAAATGGGATGTTTTTTATCTTCCTTCCACCGCTGCCACCATTGTAACGTTGCTAAGTCATTTATATTATGTCAAGTTGACGTCTATGTGAGTCCCTCGGCTTTTGGTATGCTTGGTCTCCGCAGTTCTGTGGTTGTTCCTCTTTGTTGTTATAAACAACACAATTCAAGAGTACAATTCAACTTAGAACTTTTATTAGTTCAACTAAATATTTATATTTATATTTGGTACATATATATACACATTTTCTTTCATGCAAAATGATACAAAATATGCCCCAATACACCTCACCACAACAACAGGATCGAACGAGCCTATCGGAGATTATTGGCGAATATTGGTGATTATTGGCGAATTCGGGAGAATGACAGTTATATTTCTTTTCTAACAATTGAGTTCACACGAGAGAACCAATAACAACTAAGATAAATATCAGAGTATATTTATATGTATTTATCACAACTAAAGTATTATTTACCTATCACATATTTCTATTGGATAATGTTGGAGATTAATGGAGACTATCGGAGACGGGAATTACTTCACTCATATTATTATAAGTAACACAATATGGTGGATATTCTTTACAAGAACGCCCAAGTGTCTTTATGAGTTACCTCGTCACTGCAATTCATTGTTGGCAAAATTTGGTAAATAGTATATTAGAGTAGTTGATCGCGCAGAGGTGATGGTATGTCGACCGTCTCTTGAGAGGAGTAAAATCGCTCTCCTTGAATATTTTCGTTTCACACCTATGAGCTGACCAAGCGAAATCGAGTATTCTGAACAGTTACCCGGATGTAATAATCCTTTGGTTTTTAGATTCTCCAATAGCAATACTTACATAGATAGAATCCGAGAGTTCCGAATGCAAAACAAATATTGCGTTGTACAAAGCAGATGACAGCCGTCTAACAGTTAATACAATCTTTGATTATGATCAATTGGAAACGTATCAGGATAAAAGGTATGTCACATTAATGACAGAAAACATTCTTCTTTTTGGGAAATATAATCTTGATATTCGTGTATAATTATTATAGAAACCGAAGCGAGAATAGACCTGGAGTATAATACTGATCACTGTAATATTTCAAGATCGCGATCGGTAACTTGTCATAATATGCCAATACCTAATCAACATATAGTATATTAATTTCAACTTCATCATACACTCATTCCTAAAAGAAATACAATATGGATACCAATGTTATTCATTCATATAGCGATGATATTCGTAACAAATAAATTACAAGATTGTCATAACTTTCTACATTGGTAAACCGACAATAATATGTACTACATGTACTAACTGTAATGCTTCCAATATTGTAATAGGTAGGGTCATTGAAGTTATAAGGGAGGGGGGATCATTGAATGCATGCTGTTTGTTTGATTTAGAGTATAGAGAGTATTTTAATGAATTAGTTATGTTTTGAAAATATCTCTTTATTTTCGAATCTACTAGTCAAAAGGTCCTGTTGAATAAAAAATTCAATGGTCCTGTTTTAAGTGCACTGGTCCAGAAAATGAGGGATGGAGGCCTTAGGCGAGCACCCAATGCACTCGAGTAGGGGGGTCCGGATAATTTTGAAATCTAGAAGCTCTGTGGAGCATTCAGGGTAAAATAAAGCTTTTTAAAGCTGCTGAAATTTTTAGATAAATTTACAAAATATCTACAGGCCCTGCAGGATAGCTTGTTGAAGAACCTACTGGTCTGCCTGGAAAAGAACTTTCCAACGGCAAGCAGACCAGCGTTTTAATTCCACCCCTGCTTTCTTATTAAAAAGGCAAGTATGTTTGTACTACTGATATGTAAATGGACTACAGTATAATTCACAAATGGCCAATCAAAAAATACCAAATTGAAGATATTGCAATAACTCTGTTGTTCTCCTATTGACAATTACTTGAAAGCTGATTTTTGTTTTTGTTTTTTTAAAAATTGTTATCCAGTTCAACTTATACAATTTATATTGTAAAAAAAATCATTATAATGAAATTTGGAATGTAAATAACCCGACGCACAGGGATATTAAATTAGGAGTGGGACGACTGGTTCGCCCGTTGTCAGTATAATGTGACCGGGTGGGGCGTCCTGCTGGGTGTCTTCGGCAGTATGTTTCAGTGAGGTAGCACTACAAAGTCGGCATCTGTTCCGCGCTATCACAAGGAGACAAACACGAACATATCGCAGCCTCCCAAAATACACACACATTCACTACACGCATGCATCTTGCACACAGGGGAGGCCGTCCTTAAATGACCTTAGCTGTTAATAGGACGTTAAACAAAATCAAACAAACAAACAAACAAAATTCTTCTAGGGGACCATATGAACTGATTTTTTTACGCCCGTCAAATTTGACGGAAGTGTTATGGTATGGGGGTTGTTCGTCCGTCCGTCCGGCGTAAACTTTTGTTTGTCCGGCAATCACCTCTTACATTTTTCGACCGATCTCTTTGAAACTTGGTATACATTATAATCATGATATGAAGTTGTGTCACCCTTAAACGAATTTTGATTCGACCATTTTTACAAAACTCATCGCCTTTTGTTCATTTCAGTATTTCATTTTTTGTCCGGAGATCTTCTCCTTTATTTTTTGACGGATTTCTTTGAAACTTAGTAGGCTAAATAATCATGATATGTTGTTGTGTTTCCTGGAAAATAATTTTGATCCAACAATTTTTGCAAAATGTATTGCCCTTTGTTCATTTAATTATTCGATTTTTAGCTCAATCTGGCCCAAAGGACCAAGTGAGCTTATGGCATGGTGCGGCGTCCGTCGTCCGTCCGTCGTCCGTCCGGCGTCAACTTTTTACTTTAAACAACTTCATCTCAGTAACCAAAAAGCCTAGGGTGATGATATTTGGCCAGAAGCATGCTTGGATGAAGGGCTACCAAGTTTGTTCAAATAAATGATCTTTATCAATATTCAATGTCACAGGGGTCAAATATGTAAAAGGCTTTAATCAACTTCTTCTGAATAACCAAGAGGCCTAGGATGATGATATTTGGCCAGTAACCTGCTGGGAAGAAGGGCTACCAAGTTGTTCAAATAAATGACCTTGACTTATATTCAAGGTCACTGGGGTCAAATATGTTAAAAACATTTAAACAACTTCTTCTTAATAACTGAGAGGCCTAGGGTGATGTCATATGGCCAGTAACATGCTATGATGAAGGGCTACCAAGTTTGTTCAAATAAATGACATTGACTTATATTCAAGGTCACAGAGGGCAAACATGTTTAAAACATTTAAGCAACTTCTTCTGTATAACCAATAAGCTTAGGGTGATGACATTTGGCTAGAATCATGCTGGGATGAAGGGCTACCAAGTTTGTTCAAATAAATGACCTTGACTTATATTCAAGGTCACAGAGGGCAAACATGTTTAAAACATTTAAGCAACTTCTTCTGTATAACCAATAGGCTTAGGGTGATGATATTTGGCTAGAATCATGCTGGGATGAAGGGCTACAAAGTTTGTTCAAATGAATGACCTTCATCTTTTTTCAAGGTCACAGGGGTCAAATATGTTTTTAACCTTTGAACAACTTCTTCTGAACAACCAAGAGGCCTAGTATAATGCCAGTAACATGCTTGGATGGAGGACTACCAAGTTTGTTCAAATGAATGACCTTGACATATATATTCAAGGTCACAGTGGTCAAATATGTTTAAATCTTTAAATGATTTGTTCTGTATGACCAAAAGGTCCAGGGTAATGATATTTTGCCAAAAGCATGCTGGGTTGGAAGACTATAAACTCTGTTCAACCTAATGTCCTTGTTTGACATTCAAGGTCACAGGCGTCATATGTTTAAATCTTTTAATAGGTTTTATGAATCAATCACTGATATTCTGCCTGTAGCTGTATTTTAGTCCACTTTAAGATTATAAGTGTGAGATTAATACTAGGTGAGCGATGCAGGCCCATTGGGCCTCTTGTTTTGCCCGGAGATTTTCTCCTACATTTCTTTTGCATGTCGGCTAACCACTCTTAGAATGATGCAGATCTTATTTGAATGTAAGAAAGTATATAACACTATATGATATTCGACGGGCGTATATTGTTCCGCCCCGCGGTACTCTTGTTCCACTCCTAATATCGATTTTACTTTAACTGAACAGTCAAAACTTTTCAATTTATATTCTAAATAAAATTACTATTGATAAATGGAGTGTCAATTCTGGTATAAAAATGCACTCAACTGATGCAGCAGCGATAAACCATCACAACTAAATTGGCCACTTCTCATTTCAGTTTTATTTTTCATCTAAATAAATTTATTACTCTTTAGAGTGACCCCTCACTTTTTTGTGTTGACTAAATTTATAAAACAAAAGTAAACTGAAAGTGGCCCATTCTATACACTGGCCATGATGACACACATATAAAAATTAAAGAAATCAAGAAAAGAAAATCGACACAAACCTTGTATATATAGTATGAAAATGAACTCAGATGGACAATTTGTAAATATAAAAACGTACTAGGGGGCGGAGGGGGCGTTACTTCAATAATGTGTACGGTAATAATCAACTGTTTTTTATTATACAACCTAGGCAGAGACATAAAATCACTATATGTAATACATTGAATCTATCCTCGAAGCAAAGGTTTAGCTAGCAAACCCCGGCTCTACGTTATCATGTCAGTTATAACCGGACTAGTTTAATCGTTATGAAATATGAGACACATTAAAATAGTTTAGTTTTAATTATTACCATCGGATTTTTATTGTTACAAAGGCTTCATATTTGGAGCATGGATTCTCATAAAACCATGTTAAAATGACCGACGTTATAGGCACTGCTGATTTTGAATAGGAATTTTGTTTCTCGTGACTATTTCTATTGACAGAAACAAGGCCTGTACACTGCAGGTGCGTGCTGTAGTACACCTTTCAAACCATCTGAAATGTTTCATAGATGATATACGCAAACCTCAGCTCTAAGTCGCTTCTGAAATGCTCCTTGCGCATGCAGTCGCCGGTGCCGGGAAGGAAGACGGAGTTCAAGGTTAATCAAGTTCGAGTCAGCCTCTGCATATGCCGCGCCATTTTGTAAGGGTAGAGGAATATCAGGTATAGCATCATTTTTCAACACCGGCCTATTGTATGGTGACGACATCCCCAAGGGAAAACAAGATGCCCAGAGGGCCTGAATCGCTCACCTGGATATCTAGGCAATCATGGCAAAATATTCTCCAAATGATATCCAAGGGAATATGCCAGACCCCAATGCCAATTCTTGTAGTATGTCTGTATTAGATTGTTCATGCCCAGCAATTTAATGTATGGGGTTGGGATCTCAACTGTTTCCAAGCTGTGACTCAGAAACTAGATCCCTAGGGTTGTGGCCAGACCCCAGGATAATTCTAATATCATGACTGCATTCGTCTCTTTTTGTCCAGCATTTGTATTTATAGTCTTGGGGTGGGGATCTCAACCGTTTTAAAGTTATGACCCAGGGGTTAAGTCTGCAAGGGTGGGGCAGACCCCAAGGCCATCCTGGAAGCATATGTGCATTCATATCTTTATACTCAGCAATTGTATATAGGGTATAGGTTATAGGGTGGGGATCTCAACTGTTTCCAAGCTGTGACTAAGAAACTATGTCCCTAGGGGTTCGGTCAGACCCCAGGGTCTATTCTAATACCATGACTACTTTTGTCTCTTTATGCCAAGCATTTGTATATATAGTTCTGGGGTGGGGATCTCAACCGTTTCAAAGTTATGACCTAGGGACTATGTCTCAAAGGGTGGGGCCAGACCCTAGGCCATCCTGGAAGCAAATGTGAATGCTTCTCTTTATACTCCACAGTTGTATATATGGTTATACCGTGGGGATCTCAACCATTTCCAAGTAATACACTTTTTTGGCCCCTCCCCTTTGCACGGGGGGGGGGGGGGGGGGGGGAGTCAGCCCCACCATTTGTACAATTTTGAATTCCTGCCTCCCTCCCATGAATGCCTCAGACCAAATATGATCAATATCCGTGGCATAATTCTACAGAAGAAGTCGTTAATAGCAATATGACCAAATGACTAGTTTTAGGAAAGGTTGACGGACGACGGACCTTCGGGCAAGTGAGCTTAAAACGATCTGGGATCACGTGCTTAACTTTTGTGAGTGAAATATTCAGCTTGAATGTGTGTCGTGTGTAGTTTATCCAGGCTTGACGGTATGGCTTCTCTCTCGAAAAACGAAAAACGAAAAACACAACACACATGGAGGCACGTCCTTAAATGACCTTAGCTGTTAATAGGACATTAAACAATTTAAAAACCAAACCAAACCAATCGTATTTAACAGATGACAACATGTGGTGCAAATGATTTTTATCCTTGTTCCTTATATATTATGACATGGCTAAAATATAAGATTTCGTCATCAGTAGGACTGTCGACTCTTTACTGTGTCTTATATCATGTATGATGAATTTGTTTTGAACGCAAACAGGAGTTGAACGTTGTCAAGCAAAGATTGTAAATTACCGGTTTCTTGACTCTTCACCTGGAAACAACTCACTAAGCCGCAATGTGCCGAGTCAGTGAAGCCAGCTGTTAGAAAATATCCAGACATTTTTTCCAAATAGTTCTCTTAAACTCGGGCATTCAGTGGGATGTGCAATATGTTTACCTATTCCGTCCCCTACTGGATGTTAGAAAGGTGCCATAACACTCATGGGATTCGAAGGGTAATGAAGGACGAACACAGCATGCAGTGAAGTAGACGGAAGAAATTTTCCTACTTTCAAAGGCATATGGCACCCTTCATTTCTCCATGGTTTAGTTCCTATAGCTGCATTTTTATAATATTATCATCTATTTTTAATGAATTGTATGTTTCCTTTTATTTCACATTATGGATTGCAATCAAAAAAATTGTTATCGATGATTTCGGATGTTGACAAAAAATAAAGATGACTCTGCCTCGATATTAATCAATAGTGTACAGTGTACTTGTTATGCCGATATGGAATTCAAAAACCTAGAACCGGAAATCTTATGATCTACGTGTCGTATTTGTAACCAGAGAGTATCTATTCTTGAATCGAAAGTGGTCCAGCCTACGGGTTTGATAGTATATGTTACAAGTCATTCATGTCTTTGCCTCTGTTGAGAAGGTAACGTTGTGGCGTTTATGAATGATGATTAGCAATCGATAGTCTTACCAAACATCAGTAAATATGGAAACATTCGTGTAAGAATAACACACTCGGAATCACTTGTTGTATTCAGCTGTATACAGAAAACATGAACAAAAGGGATCCACATGCAGTTTCATAGAAGGTTAAAGTTCATAGTATACTGGATTATCACAAGCAGTGCAGGGGAGATTACTCTAACTTGTAGAGAAGTAAAAATAGCATTTCTATTCCAGATGATAAGAACCGAGTACTCTGTCAGAAACCAGCTGAAGATATGTATTCACATACTCGACTTCACGAGCAGGAAAACGATTACGATACATTCGCTAAACCGGACAATGACTTCGCGGGAATATATGACAATATGCAGAATTTAAGACACCAAGACTTGGCAAGAGGGAAGTGAATACGCGAAAATGGGGACACGAATACCCGAAATATCACAAGATCACACCTACTCGCATACAAAACACTCAAAACGTGTAGCTGGGTACGACACCTTTAGAAATCCACAATTCAGCAAAGACACAGGTGCCGTGTATGATCATACTCACAAGGTGCTCAATGAGAGCCTGTATGATACGTTAACGAAGACGAAATGACTGATGAAGGACTTCATCTCGCATCATCACCTACCAGTCAAAACGTCCCGACTTGTACGGCTGGAAGTTACAATGCATTCTACCATCACGTGCTCGATGTAATAAAACCCAAAAAATGTATGTTATTAATCACCGGAGATGCATGTTTTAAAATATAATTCAATTAGAAATATAGGAGGCCAGAATGTACCAAAGTATAAGAAGAATAAGGTAGATATCCGGGTTTTACTCCAATTACATTATCATTTAAATATTTTGAACAAGTATTAAGAGTTAAAAATGTGATTTCTAGGTTAATCGTGTCCAAATAATGATGGTGTGAGATACTCTCAGGTTCGGTTTGCCAACAGCGACACCGATCTTTGATAGTAATTAAACCCATAACAAGACATAAATTTCAGAGTAAAGATTATTGCTGCTCGTGTCATTATTAAAACATTAAGATGAAATATCCAGCTGTTTCTGAGAAAGCTTATCTGTCACAATATTGAATCACATTTCAGAATGTGATACATTTATCAAAATATACACTTTATTCATAAATGGGACAAAGTAACTTTTAATTGATTATCATCTAGGATATGTTTTGTGACCGGTGAGCTTTTTATATATTGACGTTCTCAGAATTTTAGATTACAACATACACTTGTATGTATACTTATATTGTTAATGTCAGGAAAAAAACATATATGTTGGTGATACTTATAAGTCTATTTGGCACATCCATAATATGCCAACATATGGTACTCAGGTGAACATAACCCGTTTTTGTATTTGTTTGTGTATCGTATTCACATTTTTGGCGTTTTAATTTTTGTTTGTTAATGTATTCAAATTATACAATATTGATATTCCATAACTAAAGTGAGAAAGTTGGAGAGAGCTGTATCGGATACCGATGATTTTTCTCATGAAGTTCACAGCATAGAAATGAAGTGTTTGATTTTTACATGTATTACAATATTTTGAACTGTAACCGAACACACATAGACTATAGCTCAAACATTTTCAGAAGGAGACGACTCTGTTATATGCGACACATTTAGAACATTTAAGTGTTGCTATAGTTCGTAGGGCGTTGTTCCCTTTCTGTATTTTGAATGTGTTATATGTTGTTTACTTGTTTATGTATATTAAACAAACAAAAAATGCATTCAAGAAATTTGCACAAAATGCATACTAACACAAATATAAATCCGCGATTTTTGTTTTTAAATCTTTACAAATCCGTTTTCTGTGATTCATCATGATGTGACATTTAATATTTATATAAAAATAATATAAAAAAACAATCTGTATGCATGTTGCAATTAATGAATATGCCTTCATATATGAAAATGAAACATGACGATGAATCATTTGAATAAAGGAAGGTGTATACTTAAAGTTAAAAGCTTTTGACATGCCGAAATATTCGTGTACACAATACAAACGAAACGAGCGGCGGTTTTCACGGATACATGCATACAACGCCCCCACTCCCTATGTGATCAAACGTGACATTTGATTCGCTAATCTTGACAAATGAACATTAAGAATCTCTAATCCGATGTAGAAGTTGACGTTATCATCACTAAGTATACATATACAATAAATGTTTTCAGGATTTCTGGACTTTAGACGCGTTCAAGTGTGACTTTTGACACTTTTAAACCTTGACCAATGACCACCCAAAACTCTAATCAGGTGTAGAACTTGATGGTATCAATAATAATAACATTTTACCAGTGAAATATGTAAAAAAAAAACACACTATAATTTAGGAGAAAGCTTTTCCTGATTTTACCAATTAAAACACTGATTACAAACTACCCTGAGAAAAGTGGCCCATAAGGTAAAAGTCTGGCTAGCTTAACGATACGCAGCCCTCGAGAAAATCCGTCTGAGACATCAGCCATTTTATGAACTACATTACCACTATGCTAAAATCAGAAATTATAAGAATACCAACTATGGCTTTTTACATTTAAATTTTAAAAAATGCGGAGATGACTGGGTTTTCTTTGGCGTAGGATTGTCTAGACATACTTGTGGCAAAAGGGTCCAGATCAAGTATTGTCAGCTTTATGTTTCGCTTAGCGTTCCGGCGTAGGTTTTCGTAAAAATGTTATAAACATTATATCTAACAGTGTCTTCAGTAACATCAAATATCTTTCACGACGCATATACTTGATTGAAGTATCGACCAGATTGCATATGTGATACTGTATCGTTCCAATTGTCGTTATTGCCCGCCCGTGTAATAACCTATCAATATCCGTCCGTATCCGGTGATATCAGCCCGCTTCCAGTCGTTAGCTCATTGAATACCTGAATAAGTTGAACTGATCGACAAAGAAAATGACCAACGGTTAGACGAGGCAATGCTTGTTAACATCGAAAGGAAGGACACCGGTAGTTTTGTCGACAGCATGAAAAACGGCAACATGAAGAGGAAAACTGAGAATGACAAAGTAAAATGTATATGATAAAAATGTTATAACATGCCTGTTTTCATATCAAGTCCTATCTTGGCCCTCAATCTATATCAGTCCCCCGGGCCTTCAGCCCTTGGCCCTGATATAGCGAGCTCCGACCAATCTGGGGTCGGATATGAAAACAGGCATGTAATTACCTCTAAATATCTTTCACGAAAATTGCTTATATCTTGATATCGTTCACGAGTGTGTATCCGGACAAAGAAGAAAACGTATCTGGATAAAGGTGGCAACGTATCCGGACAAAGAGGGTAACATAAAAGAAGTCAACGTATCCGGACAAGGAGGACAAATATCCGGACAAAGGTGGTAACGTATCCGGACAAAGGTGGTAACATATCCGGACAAAGGTGGTAACGTATCCGGACAAAGACGGTAACATATTCAGGCATAGGATTTGAACGTATCAGGACAAAACAATAATGTTCTCGAACAAACGATGAAACTATCCGGACAAAGAAGTCAACGTATCCGGACAAGGGTGGAAAAGTATCTCGACAAAGACGGTTACATGCTCAAACGAAGGAGGTAACGTATCCGGACTAAGGAGGTAACGTATCCGGAATAAGGAGGTGAAGGTGGACCTTTCTGAGTGTTGATTACCCTCGTCATTCCCGACAAATGGGTAACTGTTCGGAATATTGAATTTGAAATTCCCGGCTACACTCTTTGTTGTAATTATGTCTGGTTTCGTAACTTATAAAACCATGTTTGGATTAACGGGGTAAAAATGTCTGAACAAATACAGGTTACTTGATAAATAAATACTCATTTTCACGAGTGGGGTGAATATTTTGATATTTTTTACGAGTGGGGTGAATATTTTGATATTTTTTACGAGTGGGGTGAATATTTTGATATTTTTCACGAGTTGGGTGAATAATTTAATATAAGTTCGTTGCACGAGTGAAAACTATAAAAACATTTAACCAACGAGAGAAATATAGCTGCATTTATGAGTTAACCGATACTATTCTGTTCATCGTGATTTTCTATATAACAGTAGATGTGAAATAGCCGCTATAAATCCTCACGGAAATGTAAGATCCTCACTTTTCTGTGAGGCCCTTATTTTTAGGTTTTCTGCAAGGTGCGCAATTTTCTGTGAGCGTCATTGTGTATATATAACTATATATGTATTGTAAGGTCCTCGCTTTTCTGTGAGCGTCATTTTGTATATAACTATATATGTATTGTAAGGTCCTCACTTTTCTGTGTGCGTCATTGTGTATATAGCTATATATGTATTGTAAGGTCCTCACTTTTCTGTGAGCGTCATTATGTATATAACTTTATATGTTTTCGCAATACTCATTTTTCTGTGAGTTATATAGTTTTGTGAGACACATTTTTCTGGGGTCACATTGCGGTCACATTACATGTTTTATAAAAGTCGCTGGTTTACCTAGGGTTTCAGTAGTACCGCATGGCTCAGAAACAGATCGACCTCGTCAGTGCCGGAAACATCGACGTCTGTGAAGTTTCTGCTAGCAGTATTACCTGTCGTATAGTATTAACGCAGCAAGTCGTCGTTAAGAAAGTCAAAAGTAAGGTGAAAGTTTGTTTACGTGAGGAAAAAAAGAGTTTACAAATCACAGGTGACTTTTTAAAAAAAACCTATTGTTTCAATCGGAAAGTCTGCAGTGTGTTTATTCATTTATGGAAAATGGCATGTGAAACCGACAGCGTTCGTCATACCGTAAACGTGATACAGCCTCGTCATTCATCGTTGATCAAGTGTTGTGACAGAATAGATACATTTGTTAACTGGTCAAAAAACCATCATCATTCACCCTATCAACTGGCAAGTAACGGACTTTTCTATACAGGAATTGAAGACTGCGTCACTTATTTTATGTGTGGTGTTTCGTTAAAACATTGGAACTATTTCGACGATATCGTAACAGAGCACATGAGATGGTCTCATTATCGTTATGTTGACCAAAGAGGAGATGCGTCGCATAGACGTGGCATATTACAACTTTAAGAACGGCGGTACATTTCTCAGGCCTACGAAAGTACATCAGATATTGAAATCACAAGGCTATAAATCGCCAGGTCTTTATAAGATTAGGCGATATATACAAAGTTTTGATGATTACAATTTACAGAAACCTCCAAGGCGTTCATTTAACAGAGCACGGGTAGAAGTTTCCGGTCCTTATGAGCAATACGATGTAGGTCTTGCAGACTTTTCCTCCCTCTCAAAGCAGAATTCTGGCTATCGCTTTCTCCCCGTCGTCATTGACGTAATCACTCGTTTCTTATGGATCGAGCCTATAATGACAAAAACAGCCAGAGATGTATTAAATGCGGTTAAAAAAATCATTGAAAGAGGCAAAGTACCAAAGCGCATGCGTAGCGACAAAGGAGGCAAGATGAATAATAGATTAATGAAGAAATGGTGTGAAGAACATGACGTACAATATTTTACCAGCCAGAATGAGTCCAAAGCTAATTATGCAGAAAGGTTAATTAGGACGCTTAAGACGATGATGTATAGATATTTTACAAAATATAGAACTTATCAATACATCGACAAATTACAAGATTTTGTTGGGAATTACAACGCCACGCCTTATAGGTCCTTCAATGGGCTACCACCAAGAGACGTAAGCGATTCCAATAAAGCCGATGTATTTGCCTATTTGTATCTTAAGAAGATGAAGCCAGTAAAACAAAAGGTAAATAAAAGTAAAAGAAACCCTTTTAGACTGAAGATTGAAAGTCTCGTGAGAATTTCTCATTTAAGGCAACCTTTCACAAGAGCTTATCAACAACAATGGTTTTCCGAAATTTTTAAAGTGAGTAGGCGATTTCTACGACAAGGCATTCCACAATATCAGCTGGTCGACTTTTTAAACGAGGACATTAAAGGAAACTTTTACCAGTCTGAACTACAAAGAGTGGACAAGGACGAAAATTCCGTTATGGTACATCGAAACAAAACTAAAGAAGTGTAAGAGACGTGGACAGATCGAATGGCTTGTAAAATTCGAAGGTTGGCCTTCACAATATAACCAGTGGATTATTGAAAAAGATATCAAAGACATAACGAGCAAGTAAGATGTCACACTATGTAGTCATTCACAGTGATAGGAGTCAAACATATTTTCCCGAAAACAATATTGCACAGTTTCGATCACACTTTCAATCCTTGCTAAATCTCGAGGGGGTATGGAAAGTAGCACTAGTAGATATAATATTTACTTACACAGCGACGTATGCGGTGAAACTTTTGTCGATGGGGAAAAGGAAAGCCTTCTCCGAGTGCACGTGGTGAGAGCGTTGAAAGTAGGAAACTGGTCACAGACATTCGACAGCCCATTCTACGTTCCCGTGAGAAAAACTGAAATCAGAGAAGTAGAAATCAATGTAAAGACCGGCAAAGGAGATCCTTTTTCATTTCCTAAAGGACGAGCGACGGTTACACTTCATTTTAAACAGTTTCCGTTTTTAGCATGAATGTTTCAAAGATGTACGTCCCTAACGTACGGAAGTGGATGAAATATTACCAAGATGTACATTTGTAGCACAAGGCAAGGAAAATGCTTATGTAAACAACGTGAACAGGAACGTAAAACAATGGGGTGGTGGTCTATCACAGAATTAACGAATTTATGATTCCCATAGATAAAAACAGCAACGAAGGAGAAAAATCTTTACCAGCACGAGATCTCGACGTTAACATGGTATCGCCAGCGCAGCAAATCGCCGAGCAGGTCAAATCTGAACTTAGAAGGCATAGGCGTTCGCGATCGTCCAGTGGTCATTTGTCAGCAAAGCGTCGTCGTATTCACACCTCCAGAAAGCAGATGAAAAGACGTAAATCGACTATAAGAAAGAAGCAGAGTAGGAACAAAAAGCAACAACAAAATCTAATAAGAAGCGTCATATCAAAAAATCTACAAAGGCAAAAAAAAACAAAAACGAGCAAAACCCTCTTATCGCAATGGCTACGCTAAACAAGGAATTTTTAGAGAAGCACAACCATCGGAATTGGCTCTGTCAACACAAAGGTCAAAAGGGTGGACGATTGTATATTAGAGGGACGCCAACGCAATTCATGCAGAACACTTAGCGTAAGTGGCTGTCTTTTAAAATCTAAGACTGAGCATGCGTCAACAAAAAGGGCGCAACATATAAATTCAGGTGTATGACTGAAGTTGCTAGAGAGCAGACAGAAACTCTACCATGGAGGGTGGATTTTTATCAGAGCTTCTTGAAAAATTTGCGCGGGGAGACGAAAGCGCCAAAAAACAGGTGACGGAGTTAAAACGAAAACTGGACAGTCTAGATGTATCACCAAACAAAAAACAAAGGAAAGATGAATTATCAAACCAAAAACAAACGAAGGATCCACCTGAGACTCATCAATGTATTGACTGTGTACGACAATTTTCTAACAGAGGTAGATACAGGAGACATATAAAGGAACATTTCGTTCAACTTACGTATGATGTATGTGGGAAAACATTCAAGAGAGCAAACAATTCAAGACGTCATGCAGAACCTTGTGAGGATTGTGGTACAGACCCTGGACCGTTTTTCTTTATCAAAAGTGCGTTGCGTTTCCGTTGCGTTTGCGTTCCGTTTCCGTTGCGTTTTCGTTGCGTTTGCGTTGAGTTTCCGTTGCGTTTGCGTTGCGTTTGCGTTGACCGTTTGTTGTGCGTTTTAAATTTAGCGTTGAATGTGCGTTGAACACGCGTTTTGCTGGTTATGTAAGAAAACCATCGATGTGCAGGTTATTTAAAGAATATGTGAGTGCTGAAAGGTTTTTTTATATTTTTTTTTAGTTATATATGGATTATAAAGTTTCCAAATTAAAAACAAAATAAATATACAAATAAATTAGATAAATACAGGAAATAATCGGTCGGAAGTTTAGCAATGACTTATATTTATATTCAAATATTTGGGCTGCGTCGTGTGCTGATTGATGGATGCATGTCTATACACGTACCTTAATTGGCCAGTAAAATTTTAAGTAGAAAATAATTGAGTAATAAGTTATTTGTATATTTTAAATATTTAATTTCCATACTGATATCATTCTGTTCATGTGAATATATGAATCAAATTACACTAAATCTACAAATACTTCTATCACTGATGGGCTGATGGTTTCGTAATGACACCAGGGTAGTCTGGATTGAAGATATATAATTAGTGCGTCTAAACGGCGAATTTCATTTTATAAAATATTTCTAGTTTTATCTCTATGTGTGTATGGTGTTAATTTTATTGTCTATATTGTGGGTTTTGTTTACGTCCAGGTCGAATTATGTAAGTCCTGTGATCGACACGCAATATGTATCGGGGGTGCTGCCTGTGTGGTTCGAGAGGTACAAGGCCCCTGCCAACATGGACAATAAATTGACTTTGAGACCTAATAATTTAAGAGGAGACATTATTATTTATTTTTAATATTTAATAAAATGGTGATGAGTATTCAAATAAGTATTTAAAGTATTGAAAAGACTAATAAAGAACGTGTTAATGGTTAAAAAACCGCCACAAACAAATTAATTAATAAATCAATAAAATGAAATAAAAATATTGAAATAAATCAAATGAACATAATAACTTAAATAAAATAACTAAATAAATGCAGGAGGGTATAGATGGTAAATTCAGTTTACATTTGTAGGTGATGTAGAAGGGTGTAGGCGGTAAAGGAAGTACATGTATAGGTGATGTAGGAGGGGATAGGGGGTATAGGAATTAAATGTGATGTACATATGCAGGAGGGTATAGGTGGTATAAGAAGTATAGATGACGTATGAGGGTATAGGTGGGTTAGGAAGTATAGGTGATGTAGGAGGGTATAGGTTGCGTAGGAAGTTAAGGTGACGTATGAAGGTATATTAAGTAAAGGTGAGGTATGCAGGTATAGAAAGTAAAGGTAACGTAGGAAGGTATAGAAAGTAAAGGTGACGCGTAGGATGGTGTAGGTGGTGTAAAAGGGTATAGACGATGAAGAATGGTATAGGTGATGTAAGAGGGTATATATGATGTCGGAGGGTATATGTGGTATAGGAAGTAAAGGTGGCGTAGGAAGGTATAGGAAGTATAGGTGATGTAGGAGGGTATAGTTGGTGTAAGAGGGTATAGATAATGTCGGAGGGTATAGGTGGTTATAGGAAGTATATGTGCTGTAGGAGGGTATAGGTGGTTTTAGGAAGTATATGTGCTGTAGGAGGGTATAGGTGGTATAGGAAGTAAAGTTGATATTTAGAAAATTTGATGAACACAATATACAACACAAAACAATTGATTAAAAAACGATTGATCTAAATTGATCAAATTAACGTAGGCGCAGCCAGAGTATATGATATATACGTCTCTGGCGCACCGCACCCCTTTCTTTACAATATGTAGATACACGATTGGAATTGACAAAAAAATGCACCAGTACAAGAATTAATACTCAAAATGAGCAGCAGCCCGTGTTTTTTTCCACTCCCAGTCGTAAAACTTGAAACGTTTTTATTCTGTATGCAATCCAAGGAATTAAGCACACACCACTTCTAAGAGCATTGCAGAGGGAGAACCTGTCCGTTCAAGTCTCACAAAGATTAGTACCACCTGATCAGATATATAGAATGGTCCATCATTAATTGGCTCGTTTCTGACTTTCATCTGTCGAGTGATGCAGTTGTACTGATTGTGGTTTGCATATCATGTGACTCTGTGACACACTTACAAGAAAATGTACGCATTTCATTTATTCATATTTTTCTTGAAATTAATCCTTATACCAGAGACGTAATATATATATACGTCTCTACGTTAATTCGACCCATTTTTTCCACGTTATCTCACCTGAGAACATTGCTGTTAAATTGAAAATTGGAAGACATTCCCATCTGCTGACATCCCTTTGATGTCATACCTGTACACAGGTATATAGGTGTATCTTGGGCCTCCTACTGGCGGCACATGTATTTAGTGTTATTTACCTGTACACAAATTTCATACCCAAGTAGGTTAAGGTAGTGGATCGAGTTGATTTTCATAATTTAACCAAGATGTTAAATTAAAACTTGTGTATGCTACATGTAAAGGGAGAACAAAAAATATTGCATAATTCAATGATATTTTCGAGATAAATAAAATTCTGGAATTAGATTATAAAAGTCCATGATCTAGTTTAGCATCGCAAACACAGGCAGACACCAACGTTGAAGTTATTTTGTAAACATTTTCACTGATATATTTCCGTATTTTTGGACCGTAGAGGTACCACAGTATATAACTTTTTTCAATATAAATATTCCGGCACAGAAACTGGTCACGACGTAGTGCTGTTCAATGATGACATGATTGGATAAGTTCTCACTGTAGAGCAGAATTATATGATGTATATACGTCTCTGTGTAGAGTAAAGAAAATGATTGCAAACTGACTTTCCAGCTAAAATTAGAAATATCTTTGATCGATAACATTGAGACTATTTCTCTTTAATTTCCCTCAAACTCGTTCATTTGAAACAAAATCTCATCAGA
The DNA here is from genome assembly GCF_002113885.1 of Mizuhopecten yessoensis. Lineage (NCBI taxonomy): Eukaryota > Metazoa > Mollusca > Bivalvia > Pectinida > Pectinidae > Mizuhopecten > Mizuhopecten yessoensis. Next base: position 975,801 of record NW_018408670.1, read on the forward strand.
CAGTGCTCATGATCGGGACATGCAATGCTACCAGTCTATGTTACCCTATACAGAGTCGTCAGTTTGGTTTCAATTAAACTCACTGTCTGGAAATTCTTGCAAATTTTATATGGCTGGTACCATATACAAAATGTTAAATTCAGCATAATCTGATTCCTCAAAACTAAAAAAATATCAATTCGCAATCTGACCATACTGTTCTTGATAATCGCCTATTCCTTCGATGGTGACCGCTACAGGCGTTGAACTTGTGACGTCACGGCCGATAGGGGCCAAACCACCACAAGTTACGATTATGCCAATTAGGAGAAGAAGGACAGGTGAAAATCGTACAATTAACACGTCAATATCTCGGTATGACCGATTTTTATGCGGTTTTCGACATTTTTGTGTTTGGATCATATGGAATAATAATATATTAATTTCTATTATCGTTCAGGGTACACTTAAATAAGAGCCAATACAGATTGATTTTTATGGTTTTACGTCCGCTATTACGTACGGCCATGCGGCCTTTCTGTAGACGACCTACCAGTACAGGCGTGTGCTCTGGCTTTACTGAAATGGGGATGCCCAGGGGGCTAAACGTGAAGTACCGGCGAGTGGTAGTGCACCCCCGCTGAGTAACTAACACTTGCGTCAGTGAGATGAAACCCGTAAGGGCGGATTCATGTAGGCGCAAAACCCGTCAACCAACCAACCAAATCGTAACTAACAGGCCGGTCTGTTCTGGTTTACATATCCAGGTAAATTAGCAAAAGGATTTTGATACAAGATGACTTCATACGTTAGGATTTACCACGGAATTAGATGCTATGTAAGTCCGTGGATTTACATTGTGATTTTGCTGAAATTGTCATAAAATAGTTACAACTAGAAACATAAATTTATGATTTTTAAGTAGAATAAGATGTGTTTAGAGATATCAAATAAATTAAGAAATTGAAAATTTAAATAGATAGTGTAAAGTTTGATTTGTTCTTTTGAAATTCGGAATAATTACTAAACTCATTCAACCTCTTGACACACGAATCAGTTGCTTATCGTATATCTGAAAGAAGTTACATATATTCACCATACAAAAGGTCGGTGTTATATATTGGACATGTTTGTGCCAATTATTAGATATAAACAATATATTTTAATTCCTATCAAAATACCTATTTGTGGTAGATTTAAGAAATGAAATTCTGAAAAATAAAATTATTATGTATGTTAGAAAAATATTCTAAAAGAAAGGTTGCCGTCATTCGTCAGATACTGACCGCCCAACCCCTCCCCACACACGTTTTATTTTTTTTATTTTTTACGGTACTAGTGATCTAAATCACATTTGAATTAAATTGATATATTAACATTTGCATGGCATTGTCACTATATAGCCTCTTTGAAAGCTGTGTCGCTGATGGGACTTTAATTACCATGCATCACGAGACACAATTCTTAACGTATTAATACAACACTGACCGGAACTACAATATCCAATATAAATAATCATGACGGCTGCTGAAATATCGCTGGGCATTGTGAGATTTGACAATGTCATTGTAAATTTATGTGCAAAATAAAAAATAAAATAAAAAACACTTTTATTACAACGAAAACAAGACCAAGGTCTGCAATATCGTACAAAATGCACATCGGTTGAAATCATGCAATTTATCAGAAATATCGTCTGAAAAAACTGCACTGATCAACAGGGGTTCGTTACAAATGTCTGAAATATACATATTCTATAGACCTACTGACGCATATGTTACAGACTTACTGATATGAGTCACAGTACACATAAACATTTCAGACATTTGTAACGAACCTGTGCTCCGTCGCAAGATCACTCACTTCAAACGCTATCAGTTTCACGCGTCTCGCATCCACGGTTTCTCAGTTTCTGACGACATGTCAAATAACGATGCTGTTATAGGGTTCCCATACAATCAACAAATAAATTCACGCCTGGATTCTTCACCAAATGAGCAAAGAGAAAAGTTCGAATTAACTTCCAAAAATAACTCCCTCGTGGAGGGCAAGGTCGGATTTACGGTGTTCACTGTATTTGTCCATGCGCGAAATTTGTTCCGGGGAAAAATCGAAACAATTTCAAATCTAACTTTCAGCTCAGAGATCTATTGATAAACTTAAATCACCCTATAGACATAGCATACGCAGTTGTATTGATACTGAATTGTGGAATAAAATTGAAGTGTTTGTTAAAATTTCAAAGTACTACTTTGTTTGCCAATCAGCACGCGACAATACGCTGTTTAAACTATTGAACGAAATTGTGTGGACTTTCGATGAGGCGGGCATTTTTAATTTTAAATATAAATTATAAGTTAAAAAAGAACATAAGAGGCAGAGAAAACGTAAATATAAGTATTGAACTGTTTTTGTATTTAGCGCGCATTATGTTGTTTGCTTGCAAAGCTGTGTCATTCAAATAGTTCATAAATACCATACAAAAAACAGTCCAATGCTTAAATAAAATACATAAAGCACATTCAGATATAAATATAGCGTAACTTCAAATTAATAAACACTAATCTTACCTCCATAATCCCTTGAAANAAGTTACACACCCCCGTGCACGGTGGTCGTCTTTATATTTTCCCTGTTTAATATTTCAATTAAATTAAAACGATACGTAAAATTCAACCAGAGACGTATACAAAGTAGTATAAGTTATTTAATTAGTTACAATAATGTTTGTTTGGGCGTATCCTGATATGTCGGTGTAATCATTCTCCCCAAGTGTTGGTTAAGATACATCTAATTTATACTTCCTAAACTCTCAGATTTCGTTGGAGAAATTTATTCACAGGGACCCGAGAGTCTAAATCATCCCTTGGGTGCGGTTGGAAGGAGTGGCGGTACTTATTTCGAGCAATAGTGGTAACCACTAAAACATCTAATTTATACTTCCTAAATTTTCAGATTAAGTTAATCTACGTGACGCCTTATCACAGCAAAAAGAAGAAGAACATCTAATATTACTACACAGTGGGATAGTCAAACTGTAGCAAATTCCCGGTCCCTGTGCCTTAAACCACAGGTAGTAACCTTGTGGTCTTTACCTTCGAAATAACAATAGCCGCAGGTAACAGGGGTGACCACACGTTTAAACAATAATAAAGGTAAGGCCAGGTAAAAGCAAAGACCAGGTGATAGTTGGGCTTAATTCGCTATTGTTTAGGATAGTGAAATAAGTTTCAAGTTTTATTATATCCAAATGCATTACAGCATATAGGTTACAAACATACATAATTAAATATTCAAAATTCATATGTGATGTACAATATGGCGGAGGACAATTCCATTCAAATATATATATGCCTACAGACATGTAATAATGATATCACGTACAGTTTTACAGCATGCTTTTTCGTAAAGTTGTGAAAAGGACAGTATATAACAATATAATCATATGTGTGACGTTACTACATGTATATATGTGACGTCATGGAATGATGACATTATAATGAAAACACTACATATAACTTCAAACAACAAGAAAGAACCATGGGATGTCATTAAAGTACTATTTAACGCGCTATGAACGAATATTAAATAACTATACTATTATTATACATATACACTTATAACAAAGTAGTTTCAAATAATATTTTAATATAATATCACTACTGAGCGAGGAGAATTTTCCTTTTAACAGTAGCGTGCCACAAATATTTACCCAGTCTATTTAAAGATTTAACACTTTTACAGGTAAATAATTCTATTAGTTTATAGACACTTGGATGTCGATACTAATACTGTTTGATGTATGTTTTTCTTAAATCAAAATATGCAGGACAAAGAAGTACAAAATGTACTTCATCTTCGACATCATTTTTATCGCAGAATCTACATATTCTATGACCTCTTGGAATGTTATTATAGCGCCCAGATTCTATGTTAAGACTGTGTGCTTGCATGCGAAATTGACTCAGTAACTTTGTTATCCTTAAAATAATGGGCTTAGTCAGATAGAACTGGACGCAAAAGGTATCAACAAGATGATTGTACAAATAACACTTTGAAGATGCATCAAAAGCACTGCGTAATTCTTCGAGAAATACATCATGAACACGTTGAGCATACATTTGCAAAAACAGATTTTCATTTTGTACATATTGGCACGAAGCAAGTGGAATCAAGTGGTATTTATGTGTTCAGGTGGAATTCGAAAATTACATTTACATGCCAAGTGACAATTTTTCTGACAGTGATTTGAGCGTTTCGTTTCAGAAAATGTTTGCCTCATTCGAGGAATTTATCCATAAGGGATCTAGTTGGATTTTAAAAAGAGTACTGAAATTGAGCGTAAGTATCGTAAATGACTCACCTCTAACCGGTTTAGAATGCTTCTACAGTCAGTTGAATAAATCTCACGTTTCACACAAAGACTACGAGCATGCGCAAAACATTTGGAAACAACTAAACATTCAAAATTCAGGTCAATACCACGATCTTTTTCTCAAAACGGACGTTTTACTCTTAGCCGACTTGTTTGAAAATTTCCGAGCCATGTGTCGAAATTACTATGGACTAGACGCCGCTCACTTTTACACCGCACCCGGTCTAGCGTGGCAAGCAGTTTTGAAAATGTCGGGTGTTCGTTTGGAATTACTCACAGACCCAGACATGTACCTGTTCTTCGAGAGCGGAGTCAGGAGAGGTATTTCGATGGTTTCCAAAAAGTATGCAAAGGCTATAATAATCCCTACATTCCCGAATCTTACGATCCCTCCCGTCCCGACTCGTATATCATGTATACGGACTGTAACAATCTATATGGCANGGGGGGGGGATTTTCGTTGGTTCGAAGAAGAGTTTGACCTACTGTCGATACCTAAAGAGGGCGATTTGGGATATATCCTAGAGGTCGATTTGGAGGTGAGTGAAAGCGATCACGATCTAATGAGCGATTACCCTTTAGCCCCCGAGCGTAAAACCGTCTCAGACGAGGAGTTATCTCCCACAAGCAAAGCACTGTGGAGAGAGCCAAACCCCAGCGACATACAAACAGAATCTGGGTTGTATGGTCGCATTGCCACCCCTAAACTGGTTCCCAATTTAGAAACAAAACGAAATACATCTGTCACTATAGGAACTTACAGCTGTACTTAGAGCTAGGAATGAAACTGACCAAGATTCACAGAGTGTTAGAATTCAGACAAGTTCCTTGGCTTAAAAAATCAATCGACTTTAATACTGCAAAAAGAACGGTCTCCAAGAACGACTTTTTTTAAATTGATGAACAATGCCGTCTTTGGTAAAACCATGGAAAACGTTCGCAACAGGGTCGACATTAAACTCGCTCACACGGCCAAAAAACTTTAAAAAAATACTGCGCAAAACCCTCATTTCAAAGATTTACCATATTTACCGAAGACTTGACGGGTGTAGAAAACGCCAAAATAAAATTAGTGTTAAACAAACCCGTTTACGTAGGTTAAGCCATCTTAGATATATCAAAATGTATCATGTGCGAGTTCTACTATAAATATCTGAAACCGAAATATGGAGACGGGATAAAATTATTATTTACTGACATCGACAGTTTTTGTTATCACGTACAATGCAGCGACATCTATGTCAACATGTTAGAAGACAGACACTTGTTTGACTTGTCAAATTATCCCAATGAGCACTTCTGTTACGATTCGACCAATAAAAAGATACCCGGTTATTTTAAAGACGAAACCGGAGGCAAGCCTATCGTAGAGTTTGTAGGACTTCGTGCTTAAATGTATAGCTTTCGATATGCCGACCCAGAAAGTTTTATGTATCAAAACATGAGAATCACTACCAATTCTTTCAAAGAGAAGCAGGTAGCTAAAGGCATTGGCAAAGCTACCATAAAGCGCGACTTACGTCACGAGATGTACAAAGAATGTCTCTTTAGCAAACAAAGCAAAATGTGTGAAATGCACTCCATTAGGAGCGATAGACATCAGTTATACATTAACAAATCCGGGTTATGTGCTTTTGACGATAAGCGGTGGATCTTATCAAATCTCTGCGACAGCTATGCCTTCGGTCATTACAAGACAAAGACGGTATTGTAAAACTCGCACCTGTTTAATATACGTTGCATATACTTCATGTACATAACGTCTGGAATTGTTTTGATTGTAAATACGAATGATCGTTATACAATATAATGAAAAAGTTGTACATTTATTTTTCATATAGTTTATGCACGTTAATACTACTGTAAATAGGAAAGATTTGTTCAATCGTTGTATGATGCAATCAAATTTGTAATTGATTTCATGCTAATGAAAGTTTACTTGGAAATACTTTTTAATTAAAGAAAAATGTTATAAAGTTTGTTAACATCAGTGATTAAATGGATTATACATGTATATACATAGAGCAAAAAACAGGACCTATATATATTTATGAATTGTACACCAATTTTATAGTTAATTGCATTTGATCTTACATTTAAAACAGCAATTATTAAATTGACTGTAAAATTCAATTTTAAATTGCAATTAGTCATTTCATTTAATGAAAACTTTATTGTAATGAATAGTTAAGATTTTTGCATTTATGATGTACAATTAAGTAGGTAATATAAATATTGATGTCACAAAAATTCAACGATAATTGTGTATAGAATGTTACAGACTGTATAATCGTATATATATATATAGACTGTATAATCGTATATATATATAGACTGTGTAATCGTATATAATAAAATATATGTATAAAATATATCTTTGCTTTTTTATATGATAAAATATATGCATTCAAGCTATTTTAAGCGTATTAACGGGGAAAAACATAATGTGAAAGAGTAATTCCTTTAGGTTTTCTTGAGCCATCATTGCTCTTTCCTGTATCGTTAGTGATGGCATAGGACAATTGATGGGGCATACAGTTTCGTGTGGTGCCGGATAATAACATTTTGAACATACTGTATTGTCACAATCCAAACACGTTATAAAGTCACTATCATCAACTGTTTTTTGACACTTAATACAGCCTTACATCCAAAGAAACTCTATAGTTACCATTTTATTCTTACGGTAAAATTTTGAGATATTATCCACTGTAATTCAAATAAACGTAAAGAGATTTAAATTGAAATACTACAGTACGGTATTAATTTTAAACAAAAGTATCCAAATACCACACTCTTCTGCTCAATATTGTGTCTGAATTGGCATTTTGAATTATGAAATGGTAAAAATCGTTCCTTTAACTTGATAGTAATACTGAAATTAGATAAGTGAATTAAAATATTCGAATCTATCAATAAAACCGGAGCTGTTTTCAGTTATTATATGTCTGTTGTTATAATTTTATCTCCACGGCAACAGTTTGAGAGTTATCCATTATAATTCAAGTGGATAAAGAGAGTATTTATCGGCTTTACCAGAAATGAATCCTTGCTTTAGGCACTTGTTCTGGACACGTTTGTTTGATGAATGTAAAACTTGTGATAGTCTCAGCAAGTATTGTCAGATAAACTGAAATAACACCAGGGAGTTTCAAACACAAGTGAAACCCTGGGTAAACCAGCGACTTTTATAGAGCATGTAATGTGACCTCAATGTGACCCTAGAAAAATGTATCTCACAAAACTATATAACTCACAGAAAAATGAGTATTACGAAAACTTATAAAGTTAAATACATAATGACGCTCACAGAAATGTGAGGACCTTACAATACATATATAGTTATATACAAAATGACGCTCACAGAAAAGTGAGGACCTTGTTATATACAAAATGACGCTCACAGAAAAGTGAGGACCTTGTTATATACAAAATGACACTCACAGAAAAGTGAGAACCTTGTTATATACAAAATGACGCTCACAGAAAAGTGAGGACCTTGTTATATACAAAATGACGCTCACAGAAATGTGAGGACCTTACAATACATATATAGTTATATATACAAAATGACACTCACAGAAAAGTGAGGACCTTACAATACATATATAGTTATATACAAAATGACGCTCACAGAAAAGTGAGGACTTTGTTATATACAAAATGACGCTCACAGAAATGTGAGGACCTTGTTATATACAAAATGACGCTCACAGAAATGTGAGGACCTTACAATACATATATAGTTATATACAAAATGACGCTCACAGAAAAGTGAGGCCCTTACAATACATATAAAGTTATATATACAAATGACGTTCACAGAAAAGTGAGGACCTTGTTATATACAAAATGACACTCACAGAAAAGTGAGGACCTTACAATACATATATAATTATTTATACAAAATGACGCTCACAGAAAAGTGAGGACCTCACAATACATATAAAGTTATATATACAAATGACGTTCACAGAAAAGTGAGGACCTTGTTATATACAAAAAGACGCTCACAGAAAAGTGAGAACCTTGTTATATACAAAATGACGCTCACAGAAATGTGAGGACCTTACAATACATATATAGTTATATATACAAAATGACACTCACAGAAAAGTGAGGACCTTACAATACATATATAGTTATATATTCAAAATGACACTCACAGAAAAGTGAGGACCTTGTTATATACAAATGACGCTCAAAGAAAAGTGAGGACCTTGTTATATACAAAATGACACTCACAGAAAAGTGAGGACCTTACAATACATATAAAGTTATATATACAAATGACGCTCACAGAAAATTGAGGTCCTTTTTATATACAAATGACGCTCACAGAAAAGTGAGGACCTTGTTATATACAAATGAAGCTCACAGAAAAATGAGGACCTTGTTATATACAAAATGACGCTCACAGAAAAGTGAGGACTTTGTTATATACAAAATGACGCTCACAGAAATGTGAGGACCTTACAATACATATATAGTTATATATACAAAATGACACTCACAGAAAAGTGAGGACCTTACAATACATATATAGTTATATACAAAATGACGCTCACAGAAAAGTGAGGACCTCACAATACATATAAAGTTATATATACAAATGACGTTCACAGAAAAGTGAGGACCTTGTTATATACAAATGACGCTCAAAGAAAAGTGAGGACCTTGTTATATACAAAATGACACTCACAGAAAAGTCAGAACCTTGTTATATACAAAATGACGCTCACAGAAAAGTGAGGACCTTACAATACATATATAATTATTTATACAAAATGACGCTCACAGAAAAGTGAGGACCTTGCCGAAAACAGAAAAATAAGGGCCTCACAGAAAAGTGAGGATCTTACATTTCCGTGAGGATTTATAGCGGCATTTTACATCTACTTATAACAAACACGAGTTTCATGAACATACATTCCATCCGCCACCAAAACTATAGAGGTAGGTATGCTGTATTACAACGTCACTGTACGAAAACTTCAGGGCGTCAGTGACGTCATAATTGGCAATTGATAGTGTTTATCATTTCTCTATTATTTTACAAAAGACTTTATTTTTGCAACTATGGAAAAATATAACCGTATTTGTACTGTAATATCTCAAATCTCACAGATAAAAATAAAATAAAATCTTAAATGTGTTTAACGTCGCGAACGTTCGCCAGGGTAAGGAAGGCAATGGGTTCTGTCCCGAGGCTAGGGCATACCAAGGTCCTTAAAAATAAGAGTTGTTATTCCCTGCTTAACGTTCAGCATATAAGGTAATGGCAACAACTGGTTCACCAGATGTCAGTACATTTGACCGGACGGAATACTGTGCTGGATGACTTCGGCATGTTGTGTCCTGACTACCGAGATTTGTTTTCAGAATAACGGAGGTAAGTGGCTGGACTTAAGGATCCCCGTCCCAGCCAGAGCAAAACACTGAAGAATTCCACTGTCGTTTTTCAGTGTTAGAGTAACCTGCCCCTGATTACCATGTCGACAATGTTGTTATCTTCCCTTGAATAGATTTCGTTTGAATAACGTTTCGACTACAGAGTTTTGTCCGTTGCGTTGAAAATCTCCAATCGCGAAAGTGTGGATAAAAAAAGCTGTCGTAACGATGTAAACAACGTCGTGGCGGTGATGGCCGACATGCAACCCCGACGTAAAATCGACCGTTTTAAATGTAAACTAAACGCATTAACTGACAATAATAACAACAACGATGTCCAATATCAACTGCTAGACCACGGCTATGCGACACGCGTTCACACATTGAAGAGACGCTGGCTACTGAGGCCCCTACTAAGCTTACTGGCAATTTTACTGATGAACCGACACCGACGTCCGATGATGATCATTCCAGTACTAGTGATCACGAATACGTCAATAACTTTTTAACCTGGTCGCAGGGTAGGCGAGTGGTTGAACTCGCGATGTTATCTGAATACTTGGACCAGACAGGTTGTAAGGAATGCGGTACTAGGCTACGGTTGTGCAATACCCGACAGGAAAGACATTTTGGCCTGGGAAGTATTTTATACATCACAATAGTCAGGATTTAATTCTATGTTTGTTAGTACATGTATATAACCAATAGGCCTATATTTCAAGTTCATTTATTATGTTACATACAACAGTGTTATTTTTACAATGTGATATTTTTATACCACAATATCGTATGTTGTTATTTGTACATAATGTAAAAGTTTATATTGTTGTATAGTGTGATATTTGGTAAACCACAATATATGTTGTTATATTGACAAAGTTTATTATTGCTATATAGTGTGATATTTTTTATATCACAATATGGTTATTGTTATCTGTACATAATGTGAAAGTTAATTATTGTTTTGTTCAGAATGTAAAAGTTCATTATTGTTGTGTAAAGTATGTGAAATTTTGTTATTGTTGTTCATTGTGACATTTTTGCTATGACACAGTAAATTACATTGTTATAATGTTATTCATACACAATGTGCAATCTTGTTTTATATTGGTTATTTGAGTTAATTTTAATGGTTGGTAATGCCTACTGTATTATATTAGTATATATGGCTTTTTTGGATTTAGAATTATTATTGGTACAAATGTAAGAGTTGTCTCTCTTTTTTGTTTAGTTTTTTTGTATCTTTATATTTTTTTGTTTAATAAATAAGTCCGCAAGATATTTATTTTTTGTCACCTATATTTTCTTTTCATTGTCCTAAACGTGTTGCATTGGCACTCGGAATTTTATTGAATCATGTGACGGGCATTTTTGTTTGTTTTAGTATTATTGTTAGAAAATTACTCATTTTTTGTGTGTTTTGTTCATCAATATTGACATTGTTATTATTTTTATGTGTTTTATTTCTAATAAACCATTTTTGCATCAAATAAAATGTATTTTGTTTCATTTTGTACCATTTAAAAACAAAATCGAAAAAAAAATCGAAATTTCATAACATCCCAAAAAATCTGAAGAAACTACCGCAAGGTATGGGTTATTGTTCTGAAAAGATTTGTTTATGCAATAGCGATGCGCGTAGAAAAAAACCCAATGCCTCATTACATTTTTAGGCGGAGGGACGAGGATCCTTAAGCAATAGATTTTTTACTTAATAATTTGATGATCTACTCGTTGGTCCGTAAACATTATGACGGATGTTTGTCAAATTATAAAACTGCACACCAATCCCTTAAATATTCCGTTCTTAATAGGTACTCTGAAAATATGGGTGTGCCTAATACAGCAATTGGTATATTCTTTTGTGTCATAAAAGCAGGTTAACAGAAAACCTTTAATTTTGACAAATTACTTTGATAACGGATGCAGATATGCTATTTACTTCAAAGGGATGGGTGTATACTGTTCTGTAGCTTTAAGATGTTAACGACTGATAAAATCACGAAATTGTAAGAAAAACACATTGAAATGTATGGTTATGAACAAGGCCACACATAAGCTTGGCTCATTCGATCATCGATCCTTTTAAAAAGTACTTCTGTAGTTAGAGGATTGAGAAAAGCGTATACCGGCTGTAGCAAGACATATGTGTCTAAACTGACGCGATAGCGGGTCGAGATTAAAAATGTAAAACGTCTACACCTATGACTAAGATTTCCTGACTAATCAGCGCAAAACGTTCAGACCAGATGAAAGAGTTAGATATACAATGTAAGGGGATATATTGTCCGGACTAGCGAGAAAAATATTTGGAATAATGAGGTAAAGTGTTAAGACTAGCGATGGAAAGTGTCCGTATTAATGTTGTAAAATGTTCAGACTTTTTTTGACCATATTCATTGCTAAATTTACTTACATAACGAGAAACATAGGATTTATTCATAATTTGATCATCTAATCATGATGTCCTTGCTCACGACCGTGTATGTTATTAGATGGATGTATTAAGTATTTCGTCGTTCATGTTCAAATGTTTCCATTTAAAAGTCATGATTACACATGTTTTGACCGTATTCATTGCTAACTTTACTAATGTGAAGAATAATAACGGATAAATCTAACATTTGATTTCCTGGTCAGGATGCCCCGCTAAGGCCCGTGTTTCTTTTTTTTTATAATTTGTTTATTTTTAAAGACATTTTTATTACATAAATACATAAACACACATACACCCACATACATACAATTCCCATTTGCATGGTTTGTCTCTTGCATCGTCATATCTTTCATCATCATCATCCTCATCGTGACTGAATATCATCATCAGCCTTGTCAATCATCATCAATAGTAATACACCATTATCGTCTTAATACATCATCATCATCAACAACATCATCATCCTAGCATCATCATCATCATCATCATCATCATCATCATCATCATCATCATCATCATCATCATCATCATCATCATCATCATCATCAACAACAACATCATCCTATCATCATCAACATCATCAACATCATCATTCTATCAATCCATCATCATCATTCTATCAATCTATCATCATCATCATCATCATCATCATCATCATCATCATCATCATCATTCTATCAATCCATCATCATCATTCTATCAATCAATCAAATGCATCATCATTATTCTATCAATCCATCATCATCATTTTATCATCATCATTATCATCATCATCAACATCATCAGTCTATCAATCTATCATCATCATCAGAAACATCATCCTATCATCATCATCATCATCATCATCATCATCATCATCTTCATCATCATCCTATCAATCTATCAATCTATCATCATCATCATCATCAACAGATGCATCCTCAATAATCATCAATACATCAGTCACATGCTACCATTAATATATATATGTTCTTATATATATGAAAATAGATGTTGACAACCATACACAAACACTCAACCCACCATATATTCTGATAAACATNGAGAGAGAGAGGTCCCATAATAATGCACATACATGTAAATAGTTTTACTTTATTCAGAAGTAAATATGTAATTTAAAGGATAAGAGAAACATGGCAAAGTCAAGGCTTGGGATTCAGGAAAAAATACATATTTATAGGATGACAGGTTATAATTCCAGGATAGGTTTCCATTTTCTCCAATCAATTTCAAACTTCCTTCTTATGTAACTGTTTTTACTATGGTTAACATAGTTCTGAACACGGAAATGGTCTTTGATGACATTGATAAGTGCATTGAGACTCAAAGATTTGTGAAGACATCTAGTCTTATATATATAGTGTTTGATAAGAATTAAAATCTCATTATCAACAGTACTCGCTCGTGGTGATAATATTCCAAAAAGTAACGATTCTTTGTTTATTAAAACAGGGATAAGAAGAATGTCACAAAGAGTTTCAAGTCTCTGCAGTAGTCCCTGCACTTCTTGACATTCCCATAAACAATGAACTATAGTTTCTCTTTCCATATTACACAGATTACATAAGGGACTAGGATTTAAATTTGTTTTGAAAAGAAAAGTGTTTGTTACTAGAATATGGTGTATAATTCTAACTTGAAACCACTGCAATTTTGATTTTTTTGTGACTGTAAATGGAATTTTAAGTATTTTCTGCCATTTATCAATATCAAACTCAAACTCCTCATTCCATTTCCTCACCCCAGTAGGTGTTGAAGCTGGTGTAATCATGCTGTTATAGAAGTCTTTAGAGCCTTTTTTATTCTTGAAGAATATTTCAAAAAGAAGAGGTATAAAAGGTTGGAATGGTCTTTCTATCTGAAAATCATATTTCCTAAGGAAACGCTTGGCTGATGAGACTAGTCCTTGGTACTCGAGAAAGTTTGTGTTAATTCGAAAATTAAGACTAATGAGTTAATGTGTAGGTTCTAGGTTTTTAACAGCTGGGGCAGTCTCAATAGTTCTGGCACCGACCTTGAGCTGGAGAGCCATGTACCTTTGTGTGACATCCGCATAGCAATGATAGCGTAGGCTATGGCGACTACTAATCTCTCCGATCGGTTTAGAGTACAGGCAATGTTTTCGTGGTCCTAATACCAACTCTTGAGGAACCCCGAAATCTAGTACTTTGGCATGTGATGTGGTGGATCCGATGGCAACACAATGTCGTCGTTCACTCAGATAAGACTGTATCCAGCATAGTGCGGTGTCAGTCATTCCGTAAGAGTTCTCCAGACGTTTATAAAGTATGCCATGATCGATGACGTCAAATGCAGCTGACAAGTCTAGCATAACAAGCATCGCTCTGCACTTGTTATCCAATGTAGAAGCTATGTCATTATGTACACGTAGGAGTGCCGTCCCATGCGGTAGGCCGATTGCAGATTGTCACGGAGACTCTTTGCATAGATATGAACCTCTAAACGCCGGAACTCAACTTTCTCCAAGATATTAGACAGAAAAAGCAGATTTGATACTGGGCGTTAGTTCTTCAACCTCTCCTTGTCCATTCCGGGTGTTTTTTTAACGATGGTCTAACATGTGCCTTCTTAAAACACAATGGAACCTTTGACCCATCCAATGATTTGTTCCTGATTGAGGTAATCAAAGGAAGCAGTGCTTCAAGACATTGCTTTAATAGGCAGTGGATCAAGCTCACGGGACTTCGATTGCGAGGTCATGATGATATTGCGGAACTCGTCCTGGGTTGTTGGTGAGAGCTTTGTCTTTGGCTCCCCATCAAATTTAATGTCAGCAGTCATGACAGAGATATCATTGTCAGCAGTAGAATTCACTCCGGCAATATACTTCCTGATCGAGCTGATTTTATTCAGAAAGTAATCACTGAACTTGTTTGACAAGTCTTTTTTTCCAGAATTACAGCTTGGTAGAATAATTTCACCTTTCAGACCAATTAGGTTGTTGGTGAGTCTAAAAAACTGCCTATAGTCCTTACCACATTCTTCGATTCTCTCCGAATAATAAACTTTCTTTGACTGGATGAGAAGTGAACCAACTAGCCGACATTGTTCCCTATAAATCTGTTGGTGATAAGTTAAGGTGCGTCCTTCGCCACTGTCTCTCTGCTTTTCTACAATTCTGTTTTCCTACGCGGAGATTTGCATTATACCACGGGGAATTCACGTTATGACTAAGGAGGTACCTGATCCGAATATAATAAGTCAAGTGTTCGGAACAAGGTGATAAAATGTTCGGTTACTGGAGGTAAAGTCTTCTGGTTACTAAGTTAAAGTGCCCGGACTAAGGAGGTAACGAATCCGGTTGAATGGAATTAAATTGTCTGTACTACATATAATAAGGTAGCGTGTTCAGCCGAAGGGGGTTTATCTTCTAAGATAAAGAGGTTACCTGTTAAATGTGCAATGAATAATAGTCGAGAAAATATCTAGACTAACAAAGTGAAGTGTCCGGACTAAAGAGGTAAATAATCGGAATTTAGATAAAGGTCGTGTAACACCTTAACATAGCCGGATTAACGAAATGTTCGGAATATCAGGGTTAAGTGGCTGCACAGTCGACGTAGATTATTCAAATTTATCTGGACAATTTACTTCGTTATTCCTTAAACAATGAACTGAGTAATACGATATTTTCGTGAGGCCGAAATATCGTGGTCCCGAAAATATCAAAAGTCACCATTTCATGGGTTCATGAATTCGTGGATTACTACATGTATGTAGTACCCAAGAAAAGTGGTAGTACACTTACCATACCTTCGTGTCAAACCGGTAATTACTTAATGGACATATGTATGCGAGGATAAAGAGTACCCGCGCGCGTTATCATCAAAATTCGAAACCCTACGGATTTTTTTTCGATACGGATTGGTTCATTTGTCGAAATGGACTGATTCCATCTAAAGAACGTTTAATGTTTTGATGTTCATATTAGTGTAAAAAAAAGTGAAGCTACACAACATATTTTAAAGGGCTGATAATTGCGTTCGCTAAACGTGTAGCTACATTTATAAGCACTTATAAACACTTAATTAAATGTTCTTTACATGAACCTATAACCGCGCTATCTTCTTATCAGTTGTTTACAGTTTAAATTTACATAACGTATTATGCTCATTCCCTTGACATTCCCGTCCAACAATTATACGCATAAATGTTGGTCTACTGAAGCAGCAATAGCCGACATCCTTTATGCACTTTTTCGCATAATCTGGTGTACAGAAAACGCATTTTAAGGAATGTTATTCAAAAGATAATGATTACTTATTTCACTGTAGACTGAAATGATGCTGACCTCATCGTCTGTCTGATAGCAATCAAAACTGATCGCTTCTCTACGCACTAGTTGCAGCACGAGGTCGTGTAGGTCCATAAAGACGAGGATTTGCTACTTATCTCCCCCTAGCTCAGATATCCAGGGGAGCAAAATTAAGGTAAGTCTCGCTCAACCAGGCGCTTTATCACTTGTTTCCTTGTTCGGCGTAGCTTGCGCAAACAAGAGTCTGGTTGAACGAGACTAAATTAGGGTGGTCTTTAACCATGCCGCCCGGGGTTCTATTCCCCGACAGAACGTGAAAAGGTACGGGGTTACCTGCCCGACCACAAAGGTTTTCTCTAAGTACTATATAATTAGTGTCTTGACATATTAAGACACCCCTTCTCCCACTCTATTATCCTGGACAAACAAGAGTGATAAATATAAGTTGACATTTCTTGTTTCATGATTGTTTTAAAAATATATTTATGTAGCTTATGTAATAGGTCAAAATTGTATGTATATTTTTTTCTTTAAAATTGAAACATTCTATAGACGGAGGCCAGTTTGATGTCTATTAATCCTTATACATTTCATTTATACCGTTAGTTCCGGATACTTTTACATAGCCAGTGTATATACTTTTATCCCCTTTGTCCTGTTAGTCCGGTCGTTTGCTTGTCTGGATAGGTAGCCCAGTCAGTCTGGCCATTAATTTTAATCGCCTTAGTTTGGATACTTTACTCGTTAGTCAAGACAATTCACTGAGTTAGACCCATACTTTATCTCATTAGTTTTGACTTTTCTCATTCTTAAACCGGACACTTCGACCCATTCGGTGAAAACTATGACTTCGGCCACTGCATCCGAATACGTTATCCAGTAAGTTTAACATTTGTATGTCGTTAATCCAGTAAGTTTAACATTTGTATGTCGTTAATCCAGTCAGTTTAACATTCGTATGTCGTAAATCCAGTCAGTTTAACATTTGTATGTCGTTAATCCAGTCAGTTTAACATTTGTATGTCGTTAATCCTGTCAGTTTAACATTCGTATGTCGTTAATCCAGTAAGTTTAACATTTGTATGTCGTTAATCCTGTCACTTTAACATTCGTATGTCGTAAATCCATTCAGTTTAACATTTGTTTGTCGTTAATCCAGTGAGTTTAACATTTGTATTTCGTTAATCCAGTCATTTTAACATTTGTATGGAGTTAATCCAGTCAGTATAACATTTGTATGTCATTAATCCAGTCAGTTTAACACTTGTATGTCGTTAATTCAGTCAGTTTAACATATGTATGTCGTTAATCCTGTCAGATTAACATTCGTATGTCGTTAATCCCGTAAGTTTAACATTTGTATTTCGTTAATCCAGTCAGATTAACATTTGAATGTCGTTAATCCAGCAATTTTAACATTTGTATGTAGTTAATCCAGTCAGTTTAACATTTGTATGTCGTTAATCCAGTCAGTTCACTGGAGTAGCCTGAATCCATCACATAAGTCACAAACATTGACGTAGCTATTCTAGGTACATGTAGTTAATGAGCCGCCCCGTACCGTTGCCCTAGTGTAACTACACATTGGAAACTGTTCTTTCATGACTATTATTTTATTATGGCCCTTTCCCGAGGGAACTGTTCTCTTATAGTGTTGTCTGGGGTGGTATAGTGCCCAAGCTGTTAGTCGAGGACACCATACCTCCACAGACAACACTATAAGAGAACTGTTCACGAGGGAAAGGGTCATACTAAATCTAGTACATCACATGACTGTCATTTAACAATAAAAAGACAAACACGAGGAACTTTATTGATAACGTATTTGATAATTAACAACAGCTGGATTTGAATGTAACATTGGAAGTTTTGATTCATGAGTTGTTGTTAATTGTAACGGTACAATTACTAAAATCAGGGACGTATAGTGAAGGGGATTAGCAACTCCCTCTTTGCCTTACCAATTTTATGACACGTCAATCTAGACTTACCTCCCCTGATTCAGGAGCAGATAGCGAGCGCCACCTATCTCAATTTTGACAAACCAAGATGGCGTCGATACCGCTTCGTTAGATTACAGAAGTTGGCGTGAAAACAAACCAATCGCGATAAGTGTTCTTACCTCTTTTGTTTATCCCATTGTTATGAGC
This sequence comes from Mizuhopecten yessoensis, assembly GCF_002113885.1. NCBI lineage: Eukaryota > Metazoa > Mollusca > Bivalvia > Pectinida > Pectinidae > Mizuhopecten > Mizuhopecten yessoensis. The sequence continues at coordinate 994,409 of NW_018408670.1, forward strand.
TGATTGTATTACTTATGATTGATAAAATCTGTGGTATCATATTAATTGATGTCTCGTTTTTGGGATATATTTTTCTATTTTTAAACGCGATGTACCGCGTGGTTCAGAGTATTGTGGTGGGCGTCGATAGACAAAAATGCGGGATAAAAAAAACCCACATGTATGTGAACCACCTCACTCCAAAAGTATTTGACCGATCTTTTTTAAATTAGCAGCAATAGAAAGCTGAATATTTTTTATAACGACCCAACCTATTTTAATTGCAAATGATATAATTTAACTTGTGTTATTTTTGTGTCCAAAAGAGTAAATATCAGCATTATTTTTCACTGGAACGTAAATCATTATTGCGAAAGTAGTTGGTGACTGCTCACTGTTTTGATTAAATTTTAGAAACTATCGT